>NW_012130143.1:554442-555249 GCF_000143395.1 Atta cephalotes
ATATATATATATATATATATATATATATATATATATTTGTAATCCTTAAATATAATATTGATTGAATATTGAACTCTTTTTTTGTTAACACAATAATAATTACACACGTTAAGTCATTAAACTCATAGATCAGAATATTCTATGACGCGGATATTGCTATCAACTCAATTGCGATATAGATATGATCTTATATGTACGTTAATTTCGCATATAGTCGCCTCGCCGATCAATCCATCGCGATCCGACGATGAGGCTTGATTGCTTGGTTAGTGGCGCGACAAATATGGAATACCGCAATTTCTCGCCGAGCTCTGGGGGTAAATACCGCGAAATCAAAGGATAATCATACTCTATCGCTTTTCCACAATCTTCCACTTCATTGATATTTTGATATGCAGTTATTTTGAAACATACGTATGTAATAACGATCGAATAGTGACCAACAAAAATTACCCACGACCTTTCATCCTGATCTTTTCATCCTAATTCAACTGTTGACGGAGCAATAATGTACAATTTTTCCTCATTTTCTAGAAATAACTTTTTTTATGTAACATTTCAATCTCAAAACAAATATCAAGTTTCCTCTTCTTTTCTTATGCCATTACGGTATATAAATATATTAATTTTTTGCAATTATTTACAAGTTTTTAAAATGCTTATTACCTTCACTTATTAAATCTTATTGAAATGGACAATTAATTTAATTTGAGATGAATTTCACCTTCAGTTCGCGATTACATTTCAATTTAGATAAACTTTATCGGCGCGCCAGTTTAAAAAACTGAAATAATACACTATTAAAAA
>NW_012130143.1:555269-568350 GCF_000143395.1 Atta cephalotes
GTTAAAAGTCTCAGAAAGTCTCTCCACTATATATCTTTAAGTTAAAATTAACATTTTATTTTTAATAGTGTATATTAGCAAAAATTTGTATTTAATATTATTAAACATTAAGATCCGCTTTAACTGAAGATAGAATTATTTCTCTTAATTGATAAATATATAAAATTGTTTAATGACGCAACAAATATGGAATACGGACCGCGATCTCTTGTACTAAATTCATAAATTCGTTTATACTGTAAGGGTCAAGGTCGGGCATCAAATGCGAACGATACGCGGCATTGACTCCGATATTACACAACAGAGGATGCTTCGGTGTGTGTCTTTGCTTCTCGATGAGGTCAATACACTCATCGTTGCATTATGCGCACTATAAGTTCCATTATGCCATCTCTATTATCCTATAAGTATCTACACTCGATGTATTTACACGTTACGCGCACGTGGATACATCGCGCATTGTTTGCGAAATAAAAACACACAGGGCAAAAATCAATAACTGCTATTGCATATTGATCATTTCTTGCGTAAATACAATAATTGCAAATTCTGAGATTGCCGATGTAAACGATTTTCTTTCCGAATTGATATTATGATTTAGAAAACAATCAGTTAAAACTACGATTGTTTTTTAAATCCGGGAAACATAGTAAGTTATATAAATATAAACATAGTTATATAAATAATCGTGTAATAAGAAAGATAAATTCAATAATAAATTATGACTTTTGATCAAGATATATCAATTGTTTGTTCTTGCTCTTACATCATCGGTGAAATCTATACTTTGCGCAACTATTTAAAAAAAGATGTGAGAAGAATAGACAAATTTAAGTTAATATTATGAATTCGTAGCTTCGAAAGATTAAAAAGTATTTACATGTTATAAATAGTACTACTATCATTACAGAAATTACTGTCTTATTTTATTTTTTTATCTAAATGCAAAAATTTTGCAAGAATCTTGACGGAGGCATTGCAACATTTTTGTGTACACTCGATTTTAGTCTGTTTGTACTTCTCATCGCGTCCTCGGACAAGGTCTCGATAGCCGATTATGCGAAGAAGTTAATGCGCCACGATCTCGCGAGATGATCGTAAACATAAAACGCAGAAATGGCGCGCGGCTGGGATGAAGATAAAAATCCGACTGCGGTTTGCCTTTCGTTCGTTACGCGAATTCTCCACCGTAAAAAACAATTCTCTCGCCGGATAGGAAAAGCAATCCATAAATTCCGATGTGTTTTAGATCTAAGTGGCATTTTACTGCGCGTCGACAGCACACGCGATATAAATACATACGCGATATAAAAGCGCATGAAGAAGAAGAAGAATCAATTTCGCAAAATTGAAAAATAAAAAAAAGTACGATATCTTTGAGGAACGATATCCTATGTTCTTGTTAGGCAAACGACAAGAAATAACTGATCTTTTCATAATACCCTTATTTACATTATGTAAACGATGTACGGTTCCATGTGCAGATGTACATATATTTCTTCGCATATAATGCCAAATTATGTACATATATTTCTAATATGCATGGAAATGATATATAGTATAGAATGCAGGATTCGATAGTACAATACATTATTTATACATAGAGAATATACGTAGATGATACGAACATTGTTTCACGTGCGATTAAACTCGGAAATACGATGCATAATTATCGTGAGGATTACAGCGAGAGGATTTTGCAGTTCGTGTTACAAAGCATACTACTTAAAGTAAGTCGCAACAATATCTTGCTCTCGACACGTGCAATACGTTCAAATAATTGCGAAATTCTTAATTTAAAAGTATGTAAAATTAAGTTTATAAAATACGAGAATTAAGAAAAATCCTTCCTCTTCAGTCTTAAATATTACACACTAAGGCCCAGTTCCACAACTCACGTTCCTTAACTCTTAACCGAGATTCAATTTCTTATCTCTTTCCTAGATTCTAGAATTGGAAGTTGAACTGGGCCCAAATATTTTACAAATCAGGATAAAAATATTGGAAAAAAATGGAGAATACCCTGTTATTGATTTAATATTTTTAAAACAGCTTATAATCATATATATTTTTTTAAATATATATGATATGTGATTAAACTTTTTAGGGATATAATTTAAGGATAATATAATATTTTTTTATTTTGTCGTTTCTTTCATTTTATGATTTTTATGCAGAAACCCGACATGGTGGAAGAGGCGGTCCGGTTTGGAACGTGGATTAACGGTGATAGCGATTTCCGGGTTCCTCTTGTGCATCGCTTTGGCGGTCGCCATCGGAATTTTGGCGGCCAACACGACATGCAACACCAAGTCCGGTAAGAGTACTTATTTTTATAGTGACCTATAGTGCAACATAAGCCGTTCACCATGCATGTTGCAAGTATGCAGTATTGTCTGAGAAGCACAGAAGCGAGACATATTTCATTTTTTATAAAAATTATGTTGAAATCAAAAAACCTCACTCACGTGTTGCTTTTTATGAATCGCTTAGATCTTCTTTATTTCAAAACTGAATCATCAAAATATTGAATGTTGCTTTTGTTATACGCTTTTATTTAGAAATGATGTACAGAAAGATATACAGAATGATTCAGCAAAAAAAATTTAAAATAAGATATTGAAATATATCTCTTGAATTTCAAAACGGTAAAGAAAATATTTATAAATCAATTTATAATTCTGAATATCTCTAATATTTTAAACTTTTAAACTTTTAATATCAATTAAATGATGCAATTTTGTTTTGTTTTCCTCACGATTTATTTTACAAAATAAAATTATAATCTTAAAATAGTAAAGAAGATCTAAGCATATAATGTGTTTCGTATTTGTTTGTGAAAGGCTATGACTATATGACATTTCTGCATGCAGGATCTGATTTAGCTTAATAAAATCTTCTCAGATTTTACTTTTAAAAAGTATTCGATTTTTTTAATTGCGTAAAATATGTATAATATTAATAACACTTTTTGTCTTTTACTATAATGAAGTTCTTGTAACATTAAAGTTTTTAAAGGGAATATCTCATTTTACCTATTCCAATTTAATTTGTAAATCCCGATCCTGCATCTGCAACAACTAAGTATCACCGACATCTTAAGACGTACGTTAGTTTCCCTTTGCGCCAAAGACATTACTTAACATCATCCAATTGCATTAATGCCTGAAGCGAAATTGCTAGTAATGAGCAAATCATAATTCTTTGCAATATAGCAGCGACAGACTTTTGTAACAGCTTACGCGATATGCAACACTTGCAAAAATCTAGAATAAATTTAATCCTTTAAACACAACTGCTTTCAACTCCTGTGTGTGACACAACACACAAATACAAAAACTTGACAAATACAAAAACTTTATATCATTAAAAAATTCGTGATTCCCATTAGTACTGTTCGAGTTGTACCGAATAACATTTCAAAACAAAATTTCAACAATTACCAATTTTAATAGACTTTAAACATATAAAACATCACTGGGAAAAAAAGCGTTAAAATTTATCACAATTTCATCGACATTTCTTATTAGTTCTAACAAAATTCTATGCTTTATAATCATTTTTAAACAGAATTCCGACTGTTACTTTTTCAATTTTGGTTTTTTAGTATAATTCTCTTTATTTTTATGAGTAAGAGCTATGAAAATACTCCTGGAACTGTCATTATTTTTTTTATGTTAATAGAAAGTCATACTAATTTGGCAGATACATATACATTTGGATTGTGAAGTTAGTATGTTGTTCTATTAATATAAAAAAATAATAATTTTAGCAACACTTTTTATAGTTCTACAATTCCTTAGCAAAATAAAAAAAGTCCTGCCTGTTTTATATGAAAAAATTAAAAATATGACATGTTAATTTCGCGAATCTAGTATGACAAAAAAATATTTTCACTTTTAACTTCAATTCGTAGAATGATAAATTTCTGATTTATTATAGAAATCTATAAACACAAAATAATTTCTAATACATTGAAATAGTTCGAATTATCCCTAGTATGTATCTCATCGTTAATAAAAAATAAATTATTCATTTACAAATTAAATTTGAAGGGAGAATGCGTAATAAAAATTTTGCTAATAAAAAAGCAAAATTTATTTTGGTGCCAGAAGATGTTAATGGAGATTTTAATGGTATTTAAATTGTACGCTTTTAATTGCCGTTAGAAATATCATCATGATTATTTTTATCATGGTTCTTACGAATCCATGTGTCGTTTTTCTTTGACATCTCGAAAGAAAGATCCAAAGATGTTTTTTAATGCAACAAGCGATGAATATGTTTACGATCGAAGCCGTTCAATAACGGTACGTACCCGCATCGTAAAAATTTTAACTGTGCGAAAGTAAGACGTAATTGCAGCGCGGTCATCGTAAATTTTATTTTCTACATCGGCGCCTCATATAAAAATGCTTCACCCGTTCATTAAACGCAAAAAAAAAGAATTACATTACAAAAATATTTCCGCATTGGATTACAAGAGAACTCTATCATTTGATTAAAACGTATATTTCATACAATGACGTGTCCCAAATTAATTAAATCCACGAAGAAATAGCACTATCTTAAAAAGATAAAATCCATGGCATACACAAAAACGTAAAACAGTAAGACGTAGGTAAGTAATAAGTGAATTGGCCAATCACGATAGAAACCAAAGGCCAATAGTAACGATTTCTTTATTGCTTACGACATATTGCCTTACGTTTTTATATGGATTTAATCGCGAAATTCATGACGTGCAAATCGAAGTGACAAGTCAAGAAAAGAATAATTCTGACGCATTTTGATATTTCTAATGAACAAATATTGTTTTGAGAATTATTCACTCGCTATGCCTATTTGTATTATAGTAACAAGCCCGTTAAACGTAATCACATCAGTTTAATCCCCCCTGATATTTTGATTGCGCATCGATTTAGCATCGAGCTTACAATAGCGTCATTACTGACGCATTCAAGATATTTTCGGAGTGTTTTTAAAAAATTGAAAGAATACGAAACGAGTCAGAGCTCGGTTTAATATTACCTTTGATAGATGTTGCCTTTTCTTCTGTGAACACGTGTAGTATTTACATACGCAATCCGACAAAGAATAATAATTGGTGAAACATCGTACAACCTTTACGTAAATACGACGATTGGATTGAGAAGAAGAAAGAAAGAGAGAGAAAGAGAGAGAAACGCTATTATAAAACTTATTTCAATCTAATCAATTAATTTAATCAATTAAAAGATAATCTTTCAGGAATTCATGCATTCATTCGTCTCTCGTAATAGAATTTATTTTAAAGACAAAAGAACGGAATAAATCGTTTCTGAATGTGCAATGCAGGTTTTGCATCCGATTTAGAAAATTCATTTTTTATTTTTTATAAAATTGATTTCCGTTGTCGCATCAAAATTTGATAAATTATTTATATCATTATAATATTGATTATTATAATATAGATATAAATAATATAGATATAATATAGATATAAATAATATAGATATAAATAATTTATCAAATTTTGTCATTACAAGAGAATTAGATCTTCTTTTTAAAATACGCTGCGGAATTTTCTGGAAAAAAAAAAGAGGAAGAGATTTTCATTTTTTGATAAAGATGGATAAAGTGGATTGATAATGGATCTAATTATATAACATATACAACACAATATACATATGCTAGTAACTTGAGAGAGAAACAATATCAAACTTCATTGTGAATGCAGTTTAAATTTTATCACGGCTTGTATGTTCCGATGCTTCGCATTCATTAATTTGTTGCTGTTATGCATTTTTTTCGCACCTGCAAACACATCTGCATCCGCACGAGAACAGATACTGTTAACGTAGAGATGCTACCGTCCACAGCCGAGGCGTTAAGCGGTTTGGAAACACCGAAGAACATAACATTGATGGCGAAATGCAATGATGTCTGTTTAACATCTGAATGCATTCACACAGGTCAGTAAAATATACGGAGAAGCTTAAATTTCCTGTCTATTTGAATATATATTTTTTTTAGTAAGATTGTATCATCATATGATTAATAGATAGATATCGATATATTTTTAAAACATTATTTAAAAAAGAATTCTATTTTGTGTGGCTTTAAAACATTAAAGATTAAAAACAGAAAATTTAAAATAAAATAAAATTTGAATAAATGATTTCATATATTCAATCATATATTCTGTATTTACCTGAATAAAAAAATAGTTTATTATATGTTCATAAAAGAAAATAAATTACATATTATAAATTAATATATTTAATATTGAGATATCATACTGATTTTCATTTGATAGCCGGTATTTTTCTTTTCAGTAATGTTTATTCATGTATGTGTGTTTAATAACCGGAAATTTTATCAATAAATAAAACGAATATTTTTATCTCTAAAAATTGCTTTTATCAATAACACGAAATTCAATCATCGATTTGTTAGAAAATATTTATTTATCAAAGATATTTCATCAAAGTAAATAAAATCAATATTTTATATGAAAAAAAATTAATTTTATAAATTATTTTATTTAAAAACTAAGAAATTCCTAATTTGAAGATATTAAATTAAATTAATCTGTCAATATATGTATCGCAGCCTCTAACGTAATAAAAAATATGGATCCTAATGTGGAGCCCTGTGATGACTTTTACAAATTCGCCTGCGGTGGATTCCTGGAATCCACAATTATCCCCGACGACAAAACTAGCGTGACTGCGTTCTCTACTATCGTTGATGATCTCGAGGAACAACTGCGACTCAGTATCGAGGAAGAAAGTTCTCCAAACGAGCTGAGACCGTTTAGACTTGCCAAAGACTTCTACAAGGCCTGCATGAATAAAAGTAAGCAGCCGCGATATGAAATTTCATATAAGTCGTCAAACTTAAAGAATGCAACAGACTCTTTTAATGAATCCAGTGATATCATAGCAAAATTATAAATTCTATTGATTTATTTCACGAATCGTCTGAAGTGTTTGATCTTACTATATATATTTCTTTCCAAGAAAATTATCTATAATTGAGATACTTTAATACGTAATGTTAGAAGAATAATTGCAAATCCTTATTTTTAAAAAACCAATATATAACGCCAAAGAAAAGATAATAAAATATAATACAAATTGAAATAAAATTTTCTTTTTTTCATTCTTTTTCATTCAAATATATTTTTTTTTTTTTCAGCCGCTATCGAAGCGAGAGGTTTGACACCATTACTAAACAACCTAAAAAATCTCGGTGGCTGGCCCGTTCTGGAAGGCGAGAGATGGAATGATGGCGACTTCACTTGGAAAGATTCTGTCTACAAATTCCGGAAACTGGGCTATTCAGTTGATTATTTCATCGATTTCGGCGTCAGTGTCGACTTGAAGAACAACTCTAGGCGTTTGATCGACGTAAGCACGGAACTTTTATCCCGGGAATATGAAATTCATGACAAATGCAGAAGATTATAATTTATAAATATTTATACATAATCATATGTAAAATGAAATAATATTGAGTAAAATAATATAGGTTTTTCTAATCGAATACGATATTTGTTTTTAATCAGTATACACAAATAAAAATTGATAATTTTTTATAGCTCGATCAAGCAGCGCTCGGACTCTCGCGCGAATATCTGTCGAAAGGTTTCAATGAGAAAATCGTCCAAGCATACTATAAATACATGGTGGATATTGCTATAATTCTCGGAGCCAATCCCGACCGAGCTCGCACAGAATTAAAAGAATCCCTTGAATTTGAAATCAAGCTCGCAAATGTAAGTTAATCTTTGTATTGATATAAAATAATTTTAAATAGTATTTAATAAAATTATTTTTTTAAATCATCATTCGATTGATTAAATAGATTAATTGATTAAATGGATAAATATGCACACAGATCTCTCTGCCCAATGAAAAACGGCGCAACGTGACTCTCCTCTACAATCCCATAACTGTGAATAAACTGTCCTTAGCCTATCCTAGTATACCATGGTGGGAATACTTTAATACCATCCTCTCACCGCAAGCACAATTAACTCAGGACGAGATAGTTATTGTGAATGTGCCCAGCTATCTAAAGGACTTCGAACAACTAATCAGTATTACGCCGAAGAGGGTGCAGGCAAACTATGCACTTTGGAGAGCAACTGCTGCGTCGATCAGCTATCTAACGGATGACATCCGTAAGAGACAACTGAAATATACAGTGGAGTTAAACGGCAAAACAGAGAGAGAACCGAGATGGAAAGAGTGCGTTGACATTGTTTCTGGCAGCATGGCAATTAGCGTCGGCTCGATGTACGTAAGAAAGTACTTTAAGGAGGATGCGAAAAAAACTGCGCTTGAAATGGTTGATGATATCAGGCAGGAATTCACAAAGATTCTGAAGAGGGTGAGAGAAACACAAAAATTTAAATTTAAGACTGTAAAAGAAATAAAAACCTTGTGATCGATACTTCTTATATCTAGGATTAACATTTTAAAAATAAAATAAAAATCTTTCTTCTTTTTAAATATTTTTCTTTTTATCTGAAAATTACAATAAATTAAAATTATAGAAATAAGATGAAAAAATATAAGTCACATGTTACTTTTAAATTATTAATAAATTAATTAATTTAGAATCTTATTAATAAATTAGAATCTTGGAAATGAGAATTTAATTACCTATATTTATTCTTAAATATATGTTAAAGATATTAATTCTAAAAATCTCTATCATATATTTAGAAATGTTAGTAGATTTTTAACGAAATTACACACGTTTTTAGGTGGACTGGATGGATGAAAAAACCAGAAAAAATGCTTTAGAAAAAGCAGCCGATATGACTTCACATATTGCATATCCAAATGAATTGTTAGATGATAGAAAACTTGAAGAATTTTATCAAGGACTTGAATTGAGTGCTGATGATTATGTGGGAAACATTTTTAACTTATCTATCTTTGGAACGAATTTCTCATTTGGCAGGCTGAGAAAGCCAGTGAATAAGACAGAATGGATAAGTCATGGAAGGCCAGCTGTCGTCAATGCGTTTTATTCGTCGATTGAGAACAGTATTCGTAAGTATAAATAATCTCGTAAATATTGGAAACATCAGTAAACATATTAGGTTATTATGTTTACAATTTCAGTGATTGGCGGATACTTAAATAATAAAATCTGTACAATTATATTAATTTAATTCCTCATTCTTTATTTGTAGCTATGTACTGAATTTTTAAATTTTTCATAGAATTTCCTGCGGGTATTTTGCAAGGCATATTTTTCAACAATGATCGGCCACGTTACATGAATTATGGTGGCATCGGCTTTGTTATTGGCCATGAGATTACCCACGGCTTTGATGATCAAGGCAGACAATTTAATAAGGAAGGTAATCTCGTTGACTGGTGGGAGTCAGAGACGAAGAAGCGTTATCTCAAGAGAGCTGAATGTATAATTCATCAGTATGGAAATTATTCCGTGAAAGAAGTTGGATTGAATGTAAGATTATATCTTACATATATATATATATTTATTAAGTTTATTTTCATGTTACATGAATTTTTTATATATTTCTGACGGAAAAGACAAAAACTTATTTTTATAAATAAAGTCTATGTTCTAAAATTCAAGAGTATAATTTGAAATGAATTAAAGTTTATGATCAGTCAACTTTTAGAGAAATAAAGTTTTGTTTTGTAAACCCAGGAAAAAATGTTTTATATATATAATTTTATATAATTATATGTAATTATATAAAATTATTTAAAATTATATATATTATATATAAAATATATTTATATATATAAATTTTATATATATAATTTATATATATAATTTATATATATAATTTTTATATATATAATTTATATATATAAATTTTTTCCTGAAAAAATATTCAAAATAGTCAAAAATATCATTTTTAGCTCATTTCATCTCAATTTACTTAAAATCCTGATGTGCTACGCAAATTTTACCAACGCTCATGTTCAGCGCCAAAAAATTCGAAATCTATACTGCAGCACTTCAAAGAAAAAAAAAGTGATTTTTTTATCGAGCTGTGTTATCGTTCAAGTCAATGTTTATTCATTACGTAGCAGTATTATAAGAATGTTAGAATATTCATGAGCGATAAGAATAATGATAATGATAACAGAAGTTTCGTAATGTCATACAAAATTAAGCAGAAGAATGACTTCAGAAAACACTCAGAAAAATATGTAGTATCTTTAAAAAGGCCATGAATTTTTATTACGCGAAAAATAATGGTTTATTGGAGAAAATAATAGTTTATTGAAGAAAATTAAAATGTGCAAAACAATTGAATGATCAACATAATTGTTATTCATTTTGCGATATAATCAGTATAATATATTAATTATTAATTATTAATTTAATTAAATATAACACGCAAACATTTGTATAATTTTTAAGGTGTATATAAAGTAAATTAATATTTTAAGATCCCCCATAAAAATAATATCGAATTCTCTTTATATAAAAAACTTAATATGTGTTACATTTTTACAGCTAAATGGGATAAACACACAAGGTGAGAATATCGCAGATAATGGTGGCATAAAGGAGGCCTATTATGCATACAAAGAATGGGTCAAACGAAACAAGCCGGAGAAGAAATTACCGGGTCTGCCGTACAGCCCAGAACAATTGTTCTGGATAAGTGCAGCTAATTCTTGGTGCAGCAAGTATCGACCGGAAGCATTGAAGCTGCGAATTACGACGGGCTTCCACAGCCCAGGCGAATTCCGCGTTCGAGGACCGTTGTCGAACATGGAGGAGTTCTCGCATGATTTTAATTGCCCGGTTGGCTCCAGAATGAACCCCGAGAAGAAATGTACCGTGTGGTAGATCTCAGGTGTCGGCAAAATACGTGTGAACGATACCGGCTGACTTCCGTTTTTAACCTTAGAAGTTACAATTCCGCATGCTGAATGCTTCATTGAGAGAATCAATTGTATTCTTAGCTCAGTATTAGAGACACGTTCAAATGCATGACATTCTTGCTTTTTAAAAAAGAGGATAGCATTTGATCTCAGATACTAAGCTCAGATACTAAGCTGCTTCGTCATATTTATAAAATTAATTATTTATTTGAAAATAATAATTTATTTTTTTATATATATATTTTTGCAATTTCCAAGCATTTATATTGTCACTTCTGAGGTTAATAAATCCAATGGAGTCGTCGATCTCATGCCAACAGTATATGGAGGTAGCTTGTTCCCCTCTTACAGTATCCTGCCATAGCGACATTGCCGCAGCAGAGAATATTTTATCAGTGACGCTACTCGAAAGCAAGAACTGAAATTTCGTATAATATAGAATATGCAAAAAAAAGCATTCTCCAGAAAATCTATGGAGATCGAATCGACCTGCCTGACCTTAGACATGTGGGATATATATTATGTATTGTCTTTGGTAAATTTTTATAAGAAGTATGTCGCAGGACGCATGTACGTGTAAATAGAAAGAAACTGAAATAACGTCGGATTTGAAAATTAATTAGTTATACAAAGTTTGATTGCTTAACTATTTTTAATACTAAAGCATTAGTGATTCCTATGCCAATGGCAATATTTGTCAAAGGTTTTAGATTATTACGGAAAAAATTAAGTTAAACTCTATCTAGAGTGCTCTAATGTAGTTTCAAGTTTAAAGATTTTTATGATTGACATGTATGGAAAAA
This sequence comes from Atta cephalotes, assembly GCF_000143395.1. NCBI lineage: Eukaryota > Metazoa > Arthropoda > Insecta > Hymenoptera > Formicidae > Atta > Atta cephalotes. The sequence goes on from NW_012130143.1 coordinate 566,950, forward strand.
TATGTTGGCAGTTTTATTAAGAATTCGCTTTTATCCTTTTTTTTAATTGTTGACAGCTTTATTAAATTTGCTTCTTAGAATAAATTTTAAAGTATTTTATTGACACGGAAATAAATAGCAATGTGGAACACACTATATAGTATGATCCGCAAAATCAATAACAAAAAAGAAATATGATATATCCGGTATGAATATTTTTCAATAAAAGAGGATACAACTTTTTCATTTTTTCACTATGTTCGGAGATCGTTTTATTTCTATATTTCTTTGTGTATTTCTTTATGAAAATCGAAAATTATTATATAATATTAATAATGACATTACGCTCAAGGAAAATTAGTACATTTGAGATAAAGTTAACAAAATTAGTCACATGTAGTTACGAAATTGCTATCAGTCCTGCTTCACTCATTTAAAAACTAATTCAAAATTGTTGATTCAACTCTCTTTGAATTAGTTTTTAGATGACTGAATAAGCAAAAAAAATTGTATCCTCTTTTAACAAGTCTTTTTTACCTAATAAATATTGGAAGTTATTTTATGAGTATTATTTTATAGTATTATTAAATAGCAGTTAAATAGCAAATTAAATTTTCAATCAAACAAATCTATGTAATAATTAAATTAAGCTAAAAAAAAGTCAAGTTTTTGTTGTTCGTTTTCTTCCTTAAAATCGGATTCATTGGAAAGACCATGACGTTATACAACATTAAAAGAATTCGTAATTATTATCTAAATTATCAAACTCAAAGGAATAATCAATCCCCAATATTCTATAATACATATGAATCACATTTTCGTATATAGTTGTATAGTATCGGCATATCTGCGAATTCAAACAATTTAGCGCGATAATTTTTTGGTTGTATATTTTCATGTAAGATCATTAGTCGTTAGAAAATTACGAAGTTACTTAGAATCAAGTATTAAACGTAGCTATTTAACTGCGAGCGATTAAAACATGATGTTCGCAATTTTCATTGCGCTTTCCACCATATTATCTCTTGCATCCGTATATACATTACATTTTTTTTGCGCCACATCCTTTTTTGCACACATTTTTCGTATTTATATTACAATGGCCGTAAGTTAATCACCGAGTTAATTACTGTAAATTTAAGTAAAGATATAGTACCTTGTAAGGTATTTTTGTTGATTGTAAGAATTTAATACACGAAAAACTTCATGTAAATATGAAATTGTACTTTTACACGTTTCCCATTTAGAAGATATCGCACTTCTTCCAGAATGTAAAGCAAATAATTTTCCTGATTGCGCGAACTGGCGCGCATAAAAATTGAAAAATATCGTGGAAGAGCACTTAACGCTATCCCATATAGCACAGACTTCCTAAAGATGTCCATAAGTAAGGTCACCATATCTGAATCAAAAAAAGAGTAT
>NW_012130143.1:570912-573887 GCF_000143395.1 Atta cephalotes
ATATATATATATATATATATATATATGTATATATACTTTTTAAAAAAAAAAGTTAAATGATGATCTAGAAATAGGACGAGATATAATTTCTTTGCATCAAATAGAGATTTTTAATAAAATAAAATTTCTTGAACACAATTTTTATTGGTAATTCTTATTAATATAATTTTATAAATACAAAATTTTAATTAATAGTCGCAGAAATTTTACGACTTCAAAAAAGTACACGTTCTGTCCCACACAGTATGAAATATTTACGTAAACAGTTTTTTAAAAATATTTTAATAAAATATTTTAGAAATATTTGGTAAATATTTGTAAAATGTTTTAAAAATGGCACATTAAATTTTGTTTCACAAAAATATTACAGAAATGTTGTACAAATATTGTAAGAAAAGAAAATTTTCAAAAACTCTGATTTTCTTATATTCATATTTTAGAAATAGTTCAAATCCTATAATGAAATATTTTGGAAATATATTTGAAATATTTTATGCTATGTAGGCTTTTGAAAAAGTACGACTGATAACCCTATTCATAGGACATGTCCAGGATATCTCTATGATAAAGTATAGGTTGTATGAGATTACTTACCTTTTAGCGTTGCAGTAATCACCTTACCTTGCAATTCCGATACCTTGCAGCTTCGCCACACCGCCATGATGTTCTTTAAGAGGACGACGAGATAATGAAATGATTATCCGATTCTCTCATAGTGGTTCTCCAACCAAAGATTTGCTGCTAATATCCGGCTTACGACGATGCGAAATCACGCTGCAATCGCAAAGTTCCTTACACTCTCGTAATCCGAATTGGCACTCGCGACAGAATACTTGCAAATAAACGCGAATAGCGGCAACTTCGCGTCGATACTCAAACCATCGTGCCGCGAAAAATTACATACGAAATGAATTATCTTAAAAAAACAGTTTGTCGTCGCGCACTTATGCATTACCTTATTGTTCGTTCATTACATTTCCAATTGTGTCATCATCATGTGTATTTTTTAAATTAAATAATGAAAGACTCGAGACAACGCGACAACAATTGTCAAAATTTCGCGCCAAAATATTGAAGTCATTACAATATCGATTACCAAATTACACGAAATCAATTATCTTCAAAAAACAGTTTATTATCGCATGTCGTTTCGTTAGTCCAATGCATTTCCAATTGTATCGACATTATGTACATTTTTTTAAACAAAGACTCGAGACACGACGGCAACTTTCCGCCAAAATGTCCGAGCAATTATGATATCGAATATATTGAACGTCAAATCAAATCTTTGAAAATTAGCTTATCATCACTTAAGCATTATCTCTTGCTATGTTTCAAAATTCACGCGCTGAAAATCTATAGTTTATATTACATTATACATTTTCAGCACTGGCAATGAATTTTGGAATAATAACCTCCGTATATTGTCTCAATATTTATCATTGTCCTGTTGACATTCGCATCGACTGTTGCGAAATTTTCAAATAAAAGTCGCGGTATGATATAGCGACAACTTCGCGTCGATGCTCGAACTAGTTGCGTCATGAAAGTCTATTACGCGCACAGCGAAATTTTAAAATTGTTTTCAAAAAACATATGCACTTATACGTTGTCCCGTTATCCGTCCAACATTACACTGAACGCTTTCGGCATCACTTTCCTGCGCATTCAAATTTTTTATATTTTTATATGTATAATTCAAAGTCAAAGAACGCATATTGATCGCAATAAATAATCTGCTGAACGCAGCCATTGATATTTTTCAGATATTTTTACCGAAATCCTCAATTCGATTCCTCTTTGGTGAGCAAATATCTCCTTGAAAATAGAGACTTTTGTAGACCAAAGCGGAAATGAATTGAATGCAGTCAAATGTATTTTCAATAGAAATTAGATCATTTTCGCAAATATTATACTTTGTCGTTAGACCATATCAAGAATCGATTGTGTAAATTCACTAGTTATTGACTAATTAAAATTTAACTTATAAATATTCATTGAATTTGCTCACTTTTGTAATTTTCACCTCGTTTCGAGACACACAATCGACCTCAGTACGAAGAGCAATTCGCCTCATATAACATCTTAGAGTCTAAATTATGCTCAATATTATACCTCGAAGATATCCTTGTAAGGATATCTTCTTTGATTCTCGGGATGTACTTCTTATACAAGCGCGACGTGATTTTTCGACGTGATGCGAAAGCACAGCGAAACATAGAGAAGCGCGCAGAAGTGCAGAATTAGCTTCGAACAACGCGATCCTAAAATGACGATTGCGCGTGCGCCTCACAACGGATTCCGCTATGCGCAACTTTTCTTCCGTTTCCACGCATCGATGAAAATTCACTGAAAAATCCACGAGCGAACATAACACGACAGAGACGAAACATTTAATTCTTAAAAGAATTTATTGTTTTGAGATTCGAAAGCAAAAGCGCAATCCCGAATTAAGCACTGCAATCTGTACGATGTGCACATGCGCAACTCGAAGTTGGATTGCGTTTGTCATCGCAGCCGATCGCACCGATCGCAGCGCAGTGGAGTGGACTGTGAACTGTGGAGTTCGGTGGAGCTCGCGCCGAGACGAGCTGCTCCAACCTGCTCGTGGTTCGTGTTAGGTTGTATAAATTCGCAAAATTTATTGAAATTGATTCCAAAGAAAACCAACAGGTACTACCATGGACAAACCGCCGTACAAGCTCAGTAGTGTGCTGCTTGGTCACAGCGCGGATGTGAGAGCGGTGGCGACTTTCCTTGACGGCACCATCGTTTCAGTCTCCCGAGACAAGACAGCGCGTGTATGGAAACCAACCGGGTTGGTATGCATGTAGATTCTCCGACGGAAACACGCATGAGTGATCTAAGTTTTTCAGCCTCTTCTTGTGTAGTTTTCAATCCTTTTTAGCCTTTGAGAGAGAGAGAGAGAGAGAGAGAGAGAGAGAGAGAGAGAGAGACACGTCGTTCTCTGTGTA
>NW_012130143.1:576788-581326 GCF_000143395.1 Atta cephalotes
AGAGAGAGAGAGAGACACGCGTTTCTCTGTGTATGCGAGGTTAACCCTCCTTGATCCAGTTTTTTTCATTGCTTTCCTAATCTAATCGAGTCATTGATACCTGATTATGTTTTTCAAAGGGTTTTTGACTTTAAAAAATCTGAAAAAATTTCGGTTTATTCTTTCAACATTCATATGATTTTACAATGATATAATCTACGTTTTTTGTATCTACTTTTTTATATATATAAAAAGAATTTGAGGCAGAACAACTTAAATTTAACAACTTTAACTTAAAACTGAAAAGTTTTACCTGAGAAGACCTGAGTCTTGAAAGTTTTTGGATCATGAAGGATGTTCGCATATGGATAGGATTTTCAATTGAATATTGATATTGCAAGTGATCTTTAATTACTTTGGATTAACTTTCTGGAGCTGATAGGTCTCATAGAGCTGATTGGACTCTCATTCAGTTATGTCCTCCAGAACAGTTGGTGTCCATTTAGCACAGATCTTCAAAGAATTTCCTAAAGATGTCCAGACCTATGGCCTCAAAATATTTCTAGAAAATTTGCTATATGGATCTGTTAGAGTCATTCAATTATAATCTTTATGTTAAATCAGTGACTTTTAATAACATATTAAATAGGTCATATAAACTCAATATCAGTAGATATCAACTCTGAAGGACTAATAAAATGCTTAAGATGTCTTATTGAAACATAGAATTTTTGCAGGAGGAGCAACGAGTACGAGCAGATCGCGATGTTAACAGGCCACTCTAACTTTGTTAATTCAGTGTGCGTTATAAATCCATCGGAGAGAGATCCCAAAGGTTATATCATCACCGGCAGCAATGACAACACCATATGTGTCTACATAGCGAATGAAACTGTACCTGCGCATACACTAACAGCGCATCAAAATAATGTATGTAATTTAAAGACCGGAAAAAAAGAAGGTACATTCCTTTCGAGTTCCTGGGATCTCACTGCTAAATTATGGGATGTGAAAGACTTGAGTAAACCACAGGTGAACCTCGTGGGTCACACTGCCGCAGTATGGTGTGTAGCAGATTTATCGAGCGGCAGTATAATAAGTGGATCAGCCGACAAATTAATAATAGTATGGTCAAGAGACGGTTCGGTGCAACACAAATTGACAGGTCATACCGACTGCGTCCGCGACATAGTTGACATTAAAGAGGATGAATTCTTATCTTGTGCGAACGATGCCACTATAAGACACTGGAATGCTAAACTTGGGACTTGTTTAGGCACTTATTGTGGTCATGAGAATTATATCTATAGTATAGCAGCCATCCCGAATGGTACATACGTCTATTCATCTGGAGAAGACAGAACTATTAGGATATGGTACAATGCGGAACTGAAACAAACCATTGTTCTACCTACACAATCGATATGGTGCATTGATTTGTTTTCAAACGGCGACATAGTCGCTGGAAGTTCCGATGGAGCCATTAGGATATTCTCATCTGACCCCGAACGATATGCAAATAGAGAGACTTTGGAAACATTTGAGAAAGAAGTAGCGAACACAACTCTAAATGCACAGCAGATAATCGGAGACATCAACATAAAGGAGTAAGTACATTTTGTTTTGGATAAAATAATTTTTCATGTATATATTGTATTGTTATTTTAATTTGTAATCAATTATAATTAGTTTTTATTGTGTATAGTTTGCCAGATTCAAGAGTTCTTCTACAGCCTGGTCAAAGAGATGGCCAAACAAAGATTGTAAATGAAGGAGATGGAGTTAGAGCGTACAGTTGGTCGCAAAGCGAGCAACGATGGATAAAAATTGGCGATGTAATGGGTGCGTCCGGCGGTACAGCGGCTACCTCTGGAAAACAACTTTATAATGGCATAGAATACGATTACGTCTTTTCAGTTGACATACAAGACGGTGTGCCTCCTTTAAAACTTCCATACAATAAAGGCCAAGATCCCTGGCATGTCGCGCAGAAGTTCCTTCATGACAATAATCTCAGTCAATTATTCTTAGATCAGGTATACATTTTGAAAAGTAAATATAATCTTTTATACTTTATTGATTATTTATATTAAAAAATAATTTGAAAATCGCAAATCTGAAAAAAAGATTATGTATTTCAGGTTGCAAACTTTATAGTAAAGAACTCTGAACCATCTCCAATTTTAAATACTGGGTCGCAATATGTAGATCCTTTTACAGGTGGAAGCCGATATGTTCCTGGATCAGGCACATCATCTAATGCATCATCTTGTGCACCCGATATTAGTGCACAATCGGCATTTAATTCTTCCAATACATCTGCGTCTCCCTCTTATATACCTCACTCGAAGTATTTAAAGTTAGAACAAGCAAATTTATCTGCTATTCTCGGTAATTAAGATTTATTTAAGATTAGATGTAAAGGAAAAATGCAACATAATTTTTACTGTTTATCAGTTAAACATTTATAAAATTAATTACAGAAAAATTATATGAGTTGAATAATAAACAAGAAAATATATTAAAAATACCAGAGGAGAAGCTGAATGCGATAGAAAAATTTATGAACAATCAAGTATCTGAAGAAATCACAGCCAGTGCTATCAGCGCATTAAAGAGTTCTCTAGATTGGCCCAACCACGTAGTGTTCCCAGCTCTCGATATAGCAAGGCTCGCTGTACTTCACAAAGAAGTAAACGATCAACTGTGTACCGAAGAATTGTTATTGATCATACGAAGACATATCAAATCCGATGCAGCTTTGTCAAATCAAATGCTTACTTTTCGTCTGATAGCCAATATGTTCCAGCATGAAAAAGGAGAGAAATTCTGTTTAGATCATAAGGATGAAATACTCACGTCTCTATTGGATCTACAGTCTCTTGGAAACAAAAATAATCAGGTATGTCATATCAATTATTAAAATAATAATTAAAAACCAAAGAAAGTCTAATGAAAATTTAAATCGCACAAATATTTATAATTATTATTTTAAAAATATTTATAAAATAATCATAGATGCAATTCTCAATTTTATATTAATTATTTTAATATAAAGTGATATTTTTTTTTATATGAAAAATCGAAAACGGTATAAGATTTGTAGATAGACGAGCTTACAGATTGTGATGTTACATTACAGGTTGCAATATCAACTTATATATTGAATTTGATCGTAGCGCTTAATAAATATAACGATGCACCTGGTAGAACGAGAGCTCTAAATATATTATTTACCATATTGCCTCGTTTAAATGAACCCGAAGCAATGTTCAGAGCTCTGGTTGGACTAGGAACATTATTAGCCGCTACTCCAGATCCCAGTAATCGTAATGAACTAATTAGCGCTGTGCGACAATCTGAAACTGCTTTAAATGTTCTTAGAACTCTATCAGAAAGCACAACTGACCTCAGTACGTCAAACAAAGTGGTAAACTGTTCTAAACAGATTATCGATTTGATTATCTAATGTATAATAAGCAGTGGGACACGCTGCTTGTAAAATTATGAAAATAATCTCGGTAATAATTAATCAAACAAGAAAAGAGATTGAAAATATTATAGTTATATATAATTAATTACAATGGTGAATATAAAACATTTTGTGATGCACTAATAATTTCGGTAAATGCGATTAAAAACCTAAAATAAAATAAGTTTGCACGTGTATCTATGTTTTGCAGCTCGGTTGCTCAATTGTAAAAATAAATACATTTTTATACAATTTATATTCATCATTTAAATGTACTATATATGTCCTTCCATATTACAAAACATTAAAAAATATAAATTTATATAATTAATGGATTACAACAGTTACATTATATCTTAAATTTACAAAAAAATACAAAAATGTTAGATTTTGTGCAAAAGCAATAAGCAGTATCTTTAAATATATTTTCAGTGCATCTACGGCAATTTATTAGTTGATGCAATTATATAAAATTTTAATATCTTAACAATTTATTTATTTATGCTCAATTATTCATTACAACTGACCAAGATAAAATTATTCGACATACATATTGTTGACTGTTTGGGATTAAGATAAAATGATATATATTTAGGGCTTTTACGTATTTTTTAATTTCATTTTGTCGTAAAGCATATATACATAAATATTCCTTATTAAACGAACATGTTTTCAAGAGATACATAATACATATTTTATAATATACATCGATACAAAATTCATCGATACAAAGGAATAGATTCTCCAGATTTTATTATCGATTTTACATCAGAAGTATGCAAATGAATTAAAGTGTTTGCAATATAAGGAAAAAATTAAAACGATTGTTACATGTTCAGATAATAGAAACTGAATGAATTATTACTATTGCCATGGCAGATATAATATCCCAACGTATAAATGTATACAATACATATATAGGTATAATTTTATGCAAATTAATGTGAACAAGAAGTTTTTAGATTTATATACATAAATTATTATATTTAAAGGATTTATAGTATGAATTTTTAAGTATTTAATAATTTTTAAGTATTTAATAAAAATATTGTTTTATATATATATATATATATATATATATATATAT
>NW_012130143.1:583230-623264 GCF_000143395.1 Atta cephalotes
TATATACGTTCTAGAATTCTCTTGAGGTATGCGTTATTTTATATCTCGCGAGTATACAGTGCTTGAATCCAATATATCTCGCATACCGTTTACAATCATACATGCTAAAAGTTTCTCAAAACTTGAAAGCATAACATCAGAATATAGAATTACAATTATGCGACTGTTGCGCGATGAGAAATTACGGAATCTCTTACAAAATACTTTCAATATCCTTTGCTGCTACAACAATTCAGAAAAAACATTATGAACATTGCTTTTTTTTGCAGAAAGGTATCAATTTACTCTTTCCCTAAGTCACAACACGACTGCATCGTACTAGCGTGATTTGACAACATGACGTGCCCAACCTTTATAACTGAAAATTTCAAGATAAACAGGCATCATCTGTAGAAATATATCAAAGCGTATTATTACTGAACGCGTATACTGAAAAGCTAATCATCTAACAAAGAGATAATTTCTTTTTAATTGGAGATACATGTTTTTAATCCTCTTCTTTGTAATCCTCTCATTCCTCAAATGAATTTTTGAATTTAGATAAAAATTTATTTTCTTGTATATAACGTCAAAATATTGCATGAGTAGTACGATACTAAAGACACTACTTGCATGAGTGTCTAGAAATTATAATCTTTTTAAAATTCAATTTTAGAATTCAAAATTAGTTTCAAATGCTTTATGTATCTTTAATAAACGTAGCCATATAATAGTTACGATAGGAATGAGAGACTCAATAGAAAAAAATCGAGAAATTACGAGATATCAGTGCGATAACTAACTTCGAATGCCTTTAACAGCTACGTCTCAGCGCTCGCCAAACGCGACTAATATCCCATTTCATCTGGAGATACCGCGAAGGGCGGATTTTAATGCGTCTCACATATCAAAATGATAAAGCGCGTTATCATAACGTTCGATCAGGATTTTCCTGATAATACGTGACAGAGACCTAAAATTTGTATTGGGTACCCCCAAGTTCATTTCATTCGGCCGGTGTACTTGCCGCCCACCTGTCAAACTCGATTCCTGAGTCGGGACTGAGTCCCAGATCAATGGGACTCAGAAAACTGGGCGCTGGACAATTGCAGGGCCCATTGGGCCGACATGCCCCGATGCACCTTTGGTCGTTATTCTTGTTTTCTCCCCCTCGGTCCCTCAATTCTTGCTCGAAACTGTGTAATTGCTCCATAAAGTGAAAATTCGGTGCAACATTCGATTTTCTACTACGTACTAGGTTGAAAGCATCATTCAGACTGAGACTGCACTTGTGCATAAGATAAGCCACGGTGATCGTGACAGACCGAGAAACTCCGGCCAAACAATGTACCAGTACTCCCTTATCTGAATTTCGTGCCTCCTCTGAAAAATACGCAACAAATAGCGATTTTAATTTTACAATTGTGCAATCATCATCTCACTTATTATTACGCCGATTTTTAATATTTATATGTATTTCAAGAATTTTTTTAATTACACGAAATTATGAAATATGCAAGACATAAAATTATTTTACAATGATTTTTCAAAGTATGAAAGTCGAATTTTACAATTAGTTGATATTAGAAAAATTGAAAAATATACTTTAATATTAATATCGTTAAAACATTGAGATATAAAATCGTTAAGAGTTTTATTTAAGATATACAAGTAGAAGATATTAATTAATTATGTTTTTTTACATTATGTTTTTAAGTACATTATTATTTTTCGATATATTCAATGTTCGTTAATTAGAAAAGTGTATATAAAAATATTACAGAAAACAGTGCATGTCATGACCAATTCGTTTAAATGGAATTAACAAAGAGAAGTCGGATCCTCAACACTGCAATATGTCGGGATAATCAAAAATGCCAAACCGGCTCAATAGCAATGTCAAACCTCGTCATTCAGACGTAAATATAGCTCTCGGCTTAACCGGACATCCGTTGTTTAATTGTCTAGCGCGGCTTACCCGCCACGTGGGAAAGTTTCTATTTAGGCGAACCTATTTATAAGAATGCCCCTTTCAGAAGCTGCGCTGGGACCTTCTTAAACAGGAAATCCTGTTTAAGAAGCGGTCCGAACAAGATTTTGACATGAAAAAAGCTCCGATGCAATAAATAAATCTCACCTACTTCTCACGTATGTATGTTAAAATAATATGAAATGTAAATTGTAAATTAAATACTTTATATTAAGAAAATCTCTTGTTAACATATGGCACACAAAATATTTTATTTAAATTGTAGATATTATATATCGATCACTGATATAGATAATTAGTATAATTTTTACAGTATAGAGTAGACGTGTGAATGACGAAATGTTCATTGAAAATAAAGTAAAAGTATGAGATATCAATCAATAACTGATAATTTTTTTATCGTAACGAAAAAACGCTTCGTTTTTTTGTGTATGTTTCATGCAATGAGTTTTTGAAAAAATACATTATTTACTGAATTACAATGTTTACAAAGAGCAATTTTTAAAATAGTATAAATCAAAGTTTTTAAATCCTAAAATTAACTACAATAAAAAAATACTTTTATCTCTTGCTTGAATTTAATTTTCAATAAAAATATGCTTCGTATATCTCGTCACTCACCTATAAACTGAATCGCCTGTGGGAAGAAACTAGCCAAGTTCTGACTCCAGTGATCGCTTATCGGTATCTGCATGTACTTTATTGAACCGCCGCTTTCAAATACATTTGGCAAATCCGGTGTCACATTGAGTATGTACTGTATCCTGTGCCGCGCTAAAGCCTCGCGATCTTCACTATTGGCCGCGTTACCGAGATACAAATGAGGTAAAATTTCCACCGGAAAGTCTTTATCTTCTTCTGGACCTGGAATGCAGAAAACGAGATTCCTATTATTATTACATCATGTTTTCTACTATTATTTTCTCTATTATTACATTATAGCATTACATTATTTATGTATTACATTGTTGTTCATTAATGTAAATTGCTGTTGCATGTTTCTTTTTAAATGTATAGTGAAAATATTATATACACTTGGAATATCTGCTCACCAATTGAATCACATGTGCTGTCACTGTCTGAGTCTGAGTAAGATCTGGTTGGTGGAGTGGATATCCGAAGGGATCTAAGGCCCATTAATTCACCATCGTTATTGTCCTGACCTGGATCACATTCATTAGTGGCTTGACTACCTTCGCACCACTCTGGATATTTATCTTTAAATGCTTCAAAACCACCTATAAAAATATAAGTATAATGTGATAATATAACTATTTAAGAGTAAATTAAAATCTATTTAATTAAATCTATTAATTAAATAATTAAAAAATGAAATTTTATTCTATATGATTAGAAAAAGTAATCAATATTTCTAAATTAAAAATAAATTTTGCCAAAATTTTGCAATAAACTCATCATTAACTAATTGTAAGTTAAAAACTAAATTTTGCATATATGATAATACTCAGAAAAAATTAATAATCACACAAACATAATCATATCCCTTCAATTTATACATTTTCTTAAAATACTTGTTAGGTTCTAAAACAAAACTTGAAACAAATAAATAATATTCTATTTTGCATTCAATGTATATATTAATATATTTGCAATCAGTAAATTTCTCAAACAAAACATTGAATGAGTGAACAGTTTTATCTAAAGCCAGATAAAAGCTGACTATAGAATTAAGTGTCTGGTTCTACTGGAATGCCTCCCACATAAATCAATATTTCATTCACAACCAGTCTCTACGCTTTGACTGTTACATCTGTGAAAGCCTTTCTGTACTACAATTACTAATACTGCTTGTGCATATATATGTGACAATAAAATGATATGAATACAGAGTTATAATTAGCAACTATTGTATGATGTTTAATAATTAAATTTAAAAATTGTTAAAATAATATAATAATATATAATATTAGTTACATAAAAGTTTCTGAAATATTGTCACAAATAATATAATTTATGTCATACTTTTTATTATATCATACTTTTTACAAGTGTCCAATTCACATTTACACACAATATATCATTTTAGAAAAAGACAATGGAAGTATTCTAGTTTTAAATATAAAATTAATGCTTAATGCATTAAAAATACATTAAGCAAACTTTGTGATCTTAATGGAATTAGTAGATTAGTATGAAATAAAGATTGTTTTTAGTTTGAAATATAAAAACTTGCACCATGTGTTAGAATATCATATGTTTAAAATATCAAACTTTGTGTGATCTTAATGAAAATGAAAATGGAATTATAGTGGCTTAGAATATAAGATAAAGATTGATCTCTCACCGATTAAAGAGGCAACGTTTCCTCCACTGCTTTTAAGTCTCCGGGTCAAAACTTGTAATGTTTCACCCTGATGACCTCCAGAATCTGTAGTGTCACCGATTAATACAAATGTCCCTCTTCTGTTTTCATCTCCACACAGAAACATCTCCACTCTGTTTCTCAGATCTAAGCACCGTATTGTAGACAAGAGGTCCACTTTACCAGCAGCCAATCTTCGCAACATGATACTGGGTATAGTCAGAGGTACCGAACCTCTTATATGAGCATCAGAAAAGTCCGAGTGTGCTCTACAGTCCAGAATAAGAAGTTTGTTGGGACCATCCTGTGATCTCAATTCCCCAAACAACCATTCTGGACCCAAAAGATCCTCTTCCATTGCACTATCAGGCATCTTGAGTCTTTACACTTATCTTTACACTTTCTAGCACACTCTTATATTTTATCGCATTTATATGTCTTCTAAACAAACGGCGCTGATTTGTCCCGCAAAACAGCTTCTAAACGTAAATATTTCCTTCAGATGATCAGTCACTGAGCTTCCGCTACAAAGATATTCTTGAGCTTCTACAGCATCGAAGTGCCGTCATTATTGGACACGACACCTTCGGCAAACAGTAAACAACAAAACTGTCAAAACGTTATTAATTAAGACGATAATTACAATGATTCTTGCTTGGTCGTCACTGGTCGTCACTTAAAAAAATTTGCATGTATATTGGCTAACGCGAATAACCGTCGATTCCTGGGTTACCCGTCGGAGCCCAGCGAGTCGTCAGCCCTGTCGCGCGTTCTCCACAATGAAAGCGAATGAACGAAGCGTGTGTCCGTAGTGAATGCGTGCACGCGCGTTTCTACGAGCGTCTCTCCTGCGACTAATAATTACTGGATATGGATATATACGAAATGGCACTTGGAGTTGAGTGACGGAGCACACGTTCCCCGGACGCGTCATCCGAGAGAACGATCGCGCGACGTTCACCCGTCGACGGCGCGATCCGACGGGTTCTCACGCGTTGCCATCATTTCCTGCGATACTACGCCGCGCTGCGTATGTTACTCCGCCTTCACCTCTTGCTTCCCCACCGCTGTTGCCGCCACCACCACCACCATCACCACCACCACCACCACCACTACCGCAGCCGCCACTGTAACCGCCACCGTCGTCTTCGTCGTCTTCGTCGTCTCCGTCGTCGCTGCCACCGCCAGCTTGTCTTGGTTATCGATCTCTTCGTGAATCAAGACAACGCGTCCAATTAACGGCACGACTGTGGAATGTTTACGCTCGCCGTGCGAGAGATGCATGTCCGACCGTACGCGACCGACACGCTCACTCTATCTCGCGCTCACCGACCCTCCGTGAGCTCGCCCCCATCGTCCTCTTGGCGCGCGCGAGCAGCGATCGTTCCATCCTTGTCGCGCACTTCACTCCCACCGTCGTACTTCGTCCCGCCGCGCTCATTCGCCCCCACCTTCAGAGCGTAGGTTCGCCGCCGCGCACACGCTGGACCGCGTACGCGACAACTCTACCGCGTTTCCGTATCCCTCCGATCGGATTGGATCAGTACGGTCTTCTCGACGGTGTCGACGTTTCCTCTCTTTTTTTTCACTCCTTCACTCCTTACGAAAATTCGAGGTAAGAAATTCCTCAATCCGTCGGCGAATTCCCTCGGCCAAGAAGATGCGGAGCTTCTCGATGACTCAAAGTATGTCACGACTTTCTTCTCGCTTTCCTCTCCCCGTGTTCTACCCTCGTCCTTCACTCTCGTTCTGGAATTCTCTTCTATTGTTTTTCACAATTCTACCTTGGTCTTATCGCGCTCACTTGCTGCAGGCCACACCTTACCGCGACCGTCCGTTCGTCGAAGAATGGAGTAACGGGCGCTCGGTACGTCGCGCGCAGGGGCGAGACGCGACCGCCGTGCAACGTGATTCGCTGACGGTCACGTGAGCCCGCGCGGTCGGCCAATCGCCGCGCGGACTGACGTCAGTTCATTGACAAAAGATGTTTCCATTAACTAGGCGTGGGTAGAGGTAGAGGTTGGGTCGGGGGTCGGTGCTGACTGAGCCGTCGTTGAAGCGGTGGAGTGGCTTCGGCGGCGGAATGGGCCACCGCACGTTACACGCGCGTGCTTTCTCACGCGTGCGTAGGCGCGTAAGAGGGGGAGGAAGAGAGAGAGAGAGAAAAGACCCGACACACGCACACTGTCGTGCACGTGCTGTGTTGTTCGCCAACAGGGCCGAACACAGACGGTTCCGTACCACCCCCACATTTGTTAGGCTACTTCCCTCTCTATCTCCTGTCTCTCTCACGATCAAATCAATATCGCCACTTTCCTCCTGTTATCTATTTACCGTGTATATATGTATATATACGTACATATGGCTATGTAATGAACTCTTCCGTCACACTCGTTGCCGAACATGTCCGTTGCTTCTCGCGATTGCAACATTCAATTGTGATATATTCGAAGCACGATGTTACTTGAGAGATTCACAGTGAGGCAGGGATAGAAATTTGTAAACAGTATAATTCTTATCACAGCACTTGTCTTCAATTGATAAGTCTACGTATGACGTATTATGTGGTGATGTAATGATATATCGATATATTCGCCGTAATATGCCCAAATCTGGGCAGTGTACGTAATACTAGGCGCACTAACGATTTCCCAGATATACAACAAAACAATGATCTCTCCGTCTCGCGGAATCAATCCGAGCTTCGTGGAAGCATAATACACTTATAATAGTCTATGTATCAATATTGAATACAAACGATGTTAAAGAGAAGTCAGGATTACATTGCAATAATTATCGTAGCTATTATAAAACGACTAATATGGATAGAAGAATGAAAGTATGTAGGAAAAAAAGAGAAAGATTTTTGTTTAGATTAGAAATGAATTTTCCAAATGGAAATAATTCCATTGTGCTTTTGTTCCTTGAAAACTGAAATAAACAAGGATGTTAATTTACGTACATTATTTACATGCATAAGAAAAAGTAAAGAATGGAATATCAAAATATACAAAATGAATCATAAGTACGTTTTTTAAATTTCGTGAACGTTAGATGCTTCGTCATTGAAACAATGTACATAGATAAACTTGAAATAATTCATGATATCAGATTAAATTCTCTATTTTATGTAAGAAAAGTGAAAGACTTTTTAAATATCTCTTGAAACAAAAATGCTTGAAATTTTTAAATACAGTCGTTATTTGATGCTATTGTTTTATTTTCATTATTTCGATAACGGAGTATTTTCAATCTAATCTTCATAGAAATGTTTGTTTTTCTTTTTTATCAAGAAACACATTTCAATAATTTTAGAATAGACTTATGATTCACTCTATAGCTGTGTAAAAGATTTAAAAGTAATAAGGTACAAAAAAATTATTAATAGTATTTACTATTAATAGTATTTACAATATTGATTAATCCTAGAAAACTTGAAACATAAACAACCTATTAATCTAGGTTGCAACGTACTGAATTATTAATTGAAATGTATTACAAGTACAATGTAGTACCAGGAGTCTATTGATTTACCAGAATGACATAAATTATCAATGAGGCAAAAAAATAACTAGATTTAATTTCAAGTTTTATTCTCCATATACAAAAAGTTTAGGAATATTGAATATTGATTTAAAGCAAACAATAAAACTATTCATTTTTTATACCAGAAATTATACCAGAATGAGAATATGAATGTTTATAATTGTCGATTCAAAAATGTATATAATAGTCTTTCAATCTATAGTCAATTTTAGATAAGCTTAGACAAATTCTTGAGGCATAATTATACAATAGCAAGACGTTGAAAATTAAACATTGAAGATTTATAGAATTTCCACAGATAGATAGATTCAATTAAATGTCTGATAGAGGAAAAATCAATTTGAATTTAATAAGATTTTGCCAAACCCGCCCACGTTGTCGTGGGCACTCCATATACAGTTACATACGCGACGTCAAGTTGCGGTTGTAAAGAGTTTGAAGCGAAAGACGCGCATAGAAGGATGGCAAAACGTGCCATCGAGTAATACGGCCTTGGCCCTTGCCGTTTACATTACACGAAGCTCGTCCTCGGCCTCGCCCCGTTCATCGCGCTCGGCTCGGCTCAGCTCGGCTTAACTCGGCTCGCTGGTTTGTTCTCTTTCACCCTGGCAGGAGGGGACGACAGCCTATCAGACGACTGTGCCAGGCGTAGGTCGGCATTCCATTCATTTGGGCGGCTGTCGTTGAAGATTTTCGCGTTCGATCACACGGCCGCCGCGCCGCCACACAGCTTTATCGCGCGCTTTAAGCGCGCGCGCTCTATCTCGAGAGGGTGAAGGACGGGTTGAGGGTAGGAAATGGGACAGAGAGGGTTAATGCAGAACACGATGTGGTAAAGAGGGAGAGGGAAAGGGCTGCAAGCGTCTGTGACCTTCCGCGGGAAGGTATCTGGACGCGTGCCGACGAATTGGATTCGATCCGCGTGGGTGCTATGGGTAAGGTGAGCACCCGACCATCCTTCCACGCGCGCGCGCCTCTCTTGCTCGCCCTACGCTCAATAATGCTCCGGTGGTTCTGAAGGCTTTAACATTAAAGCAGAAGAAGGAAGTTGCGTCGACTACTTGTAGAGAAAGCTCGAATCCGTCGATTTGTTTGATATCGATTTCCGGCCTGATCGGCTCGCCGAGGTTGATTCATCGAGCCTTTGCGTGGAGAGAATTACAGGCGATAGAATAGAAATAAGAATCATGTACGATTTTCATTTCTTTTAAAGGAAAAGAAAGAGCAGAAAAATCTGCACTGTAAGAGTAATCTATATATGTAGATTATTTTTCTGTCATTATATCAATTCGCGATTAAACATAACGAATCTAATCAAGATGCCCTGCGATATGTGGCTCAGTTTGAAGATTAATTTCAGGATTTTCAGATAAAAATCCTGGTTTTTCCAAATTGATTAATTTTTGTTAATTTACGCAATATTATATGTTTTGTATTCAAGTTAGGATTCTGTATGACATATAAATTAAAACAAATTTAGAGCAATATTATTGCTCCAAATACATTAAATAAATATTCAATACAAACGATAATTTCTCTGCTTTATTCTGTTTTATAATAGTAGTAGTACATTAAATTCAAGTTTCTTATTAGTAACTTGTCTTTATTGCATCTTTAAGGGAGTTGTGTTTATACTCTCAAACATAACTCTTCTTTTTATTAACGCGTAATTATCTTATAAAATTATTAATTTATTAATTCTTCATTAAATTATTAATCTGATTTTCCATGTCCGCTGTTGCTTTTAAAGCTTGATCAAAAATCACTTTTTTCTTTTAAAACTTTATCTCATTTCTTTGATTTTTCAATATTATTCTTTCTTAATCTTCTTTTTCTTTTGTTTCTTTGTATCAGATATGTGCATTGTAAACAAAATGAATTGTAGACTTCATATATAATCTCAAAGTTACTTGTATCTTTTTTATTTGTAATAATCCCATTATAACAGTATGAAGAATGAAACAAAATTCCAAGTCAGTTCTAAAATTTCAGGGATTTTCAAAGATACATTAAATTCCAGGATAATTCCGGGATTCACGGACATTCGAGGATCGCTGAATTAAAACGCACTGCTAATTTACAAAATGAGGTGTCAAGAAAAAAAGAGAGCTAAAGATATAATGATTAGATACCTCATTTTCCTATCTTTAATACACATAATGAAAACTTTGCAATTTTTTAAAAAGTATATTAAGAGTGGAAAGAGCAATCTTGCTGAAGTATCTAAAAACTTATATTTCTTCTATACACGAAAAGAATCGTTTGCTGAAATTCTAAAACTTTAGCCAAATACAAATCTGAAAATAGTTTTGTTTGGACCATCACAATAATTATGTAAGACGTTCAAATTGATTGTTGTAGAATGTTGAAATTTTTTGCAGCACATTGTAAGTAATGCTAAAGCATTCTACATAATTAATTTGACAGTCATTAATTTTTTACATTAGACAAAATTATTTTAATATCTGTACCTAGCTATTTTTTAAATAAATTTTCAGATACTTCAGCAAAATTATTTGTGTACAGAAAAGAGAGAAAAACATGACATGCATTTACTTCACTTTTCAATTTTAATCTCGCAGAACTATTTTCCAGAAATTCTATATGACATATAACGAACGCCCTTCAAAATTCCTCTATCAGGCACTACACAAACGAATTCATATCTAGACATAAATCTAGCTAGGTGGAAATGTCAAATATCAGGAAACGTGAATGTTATACAAACTGTATCTAGGTATATAAACTGCTTGTGCATCTAATAATGCTCTCTCGTAACGTTCCAAGCGTTTTGATGCATCACAATGAAACGTGTGGGAGCAACGTAAGAATTCTAGATGGAAATAACAGTGCAACATGGCTAATTATGAGACACGTAGACGATTATTGTTCTTCGTTCGCTGCTCTATCTCCTTCTATTTCCTACGTCAGCTATTGCGAAATTTGCAATTAAAAATTAACGGAAGAGATCGGACGTGGGCGAATCACCTCTATTGGTAAGCGGCGAAAGGTCTTGCACGTTGAATTAGTAACGAATCTCATAGGAGAGTAGTAATGTAAAATTCATGACAGATCGTTCGAATGCCTCTAAAGATGATTCCAGAAAATTATGTTATTTTATTATGCAATATTATTTATATATTCCATATTATGGTTATGTAACTATTTTGTCCAGTACATTCTAAGAATGCGGAGGAGTCGCCGACAGGAGTGGGATGACAAAATTCAGCTTTGTGACGAATTGTTTTTACATTAATATTTTCCATTAAAACGACCGAACTTGGAATTTTATTAACTATTGCACGTCACAGGAAACACCTACACGCATTATCCCTGCAATATAAGTCAGAAAAGTACTACTTCAACGGTAGTATTTTTAGCGTATTTTCAGCATTGATTTTTTTTGTAATCGAGCATAAAGGAATATCGCAGAGAAGGGTTATTCAAAAAGACATTATAATGGAATAAGAACAAACATCATAAAAAGTGTACGATAAAAAATACAGCTTACTTTATCTTTCTCCATCCCTGTGGATCAATAAAAGTACTTAATACATAATTATAATAGCTACACTGAAAAAAAATTGTTCATTTATCTAAATTTAGTTATCTTTATGTCTTTCGTTAAAGAATATATGTATTTAAGTCAAATGTAATGTGTTACATTCTTCATCAAAAGAAACAAAGACGAACTAAATTAATTTAGTCGAATGAACAATTTTTTTTTTTCCAGTGTAAATAATCCATATTATCCCATAAAGATATTTTTTATCATGAAGAATTCGAGACTATATAAAAAACGAGACATTTCTTTTAATAATTACGATCTCGTACGTTTGTGACATAATTAATACACAATTGTAATATCTAGATATTCTCGTATTCTAACTCAATATTCTCGTATGGAGATATTTTCTATCATAGAAAGTTCAGAGTTTGACAAGAGACATTTTTCTTGATAATTATATTCTCGTGACATAACATACAATAATATCTATAGATAATTCCATATATTCTCACGTGAAAATATTTTTTATGAGAAATTCGGGACTTGACAAAAAGCGAGATATTTCTCTTGATAATTACGCCCTCGTATATATATATATATATATATACGATATATTCGTATAATATATGTTCGTTATAGTGATATGGCATACCTCAATCGTGACCTTTCTGAAAATAAAGTATTCCCATTCGCTATCATCTGCTATCCGATGTCAAACTTGAGAATATCATTCTATTAGTGTGCTGATGCAAATCCTGATGTCTCACGTGGGCGTAGCAAGCGCAACGCTATATGTAGGGATTGCGCGTATTGCGCAATTGCAACAGTGAAACCGAAGCGTTTTGTGCAAATAGTGATTTCTGTGAAGCTTTTAATCCGAGTGCGTTTGTAAAAGTGTCATTTTTGCAATTTCAAGAAGAACAATCGCCAACGATTGAAATTGCTACTCGAAGAGTAATACGTGAACGACAGCTAGAATTGTTCTCTTTGTGATGTCAGTTCCGTTTTAAATGACATTTCGCAGCTACTAATAGGTCAGTAGATATTTATAAGTTTGGTTTTTTACAATGAAGGGCATGTTATATCTAAAAATGGCGCTTTATTGAGTCGTTATTAGTTTAGGGAGCGCGCGAATAATTATTATAATTGACGCAACCAGCTCAAGGTTTCCCGTTTTTATTTTTAATAAGAAAGAACATATTAAAAACTTTTCGATTTTCCTAGAAATAAACCAAGATTAGAAAAGCTTTTAACCGCGCACGCATATTCTTTCGATCCAAAGTGATTTCTACAATAAGTGGCAAGTTGAATCCAACTGAAACTTTTACCGAAACTGAAAACGAACACTCATTACATGTCAGTTTCGACTGAAACCATATATCTCTTCTTCATAAATATTAATTTTAATATGTGTAATTATTTCAATAATTAAATCATGATGTTTATGAAGAAGAAGTATTGTATTTACATTCTTTGGCCAAAATTGACACACAACCGAAATTTCGATTTTCGATTTCGGTTTTTGATTTTCGTGAAATTTAATTACTGTTTCAATAAATTATGATATTTATCATAATTTAGAAGAAAAAGTATGTGTAGGCATGTCTATGCATATAGCCTTTATAGGATTCCTATTTTATATTTTTGGTTTTAGTTCAGTTTCGGCAAAAGTTTCAATCAGACTCTAATGGCAAGATATCAAAACAAACATCAATTATCAATCGCGTATGAATGTTGATGTTAAATCGAAATAAAATAGATTCATGATGTAATAAGACAGGTATTCACGTGGAAGCGCAATAGGAGAGTGCATCCAAATGAATGCATCCACGTGAATACGTTGGACCATAGCCCAAATTTGATTGAGTGTATTCGAGCGAATTCGACAGTTGAGCGAGTGCTCGCTGCTATTGGTGTATTCTTCTTGATCTAAAGATCTGATTGGATGATTTAGAAAAATACACTAATAACAAGCATTTACTCAACTGAGTCAACTGAATGTACGCATTGGCTATTATGCACAATGTTACATCTGTTTTCTTACATCATGTGTAGGTCTATTGACTTTAAAATGAAGTCACGCGTAAACTGTTTACGATGCTGCAATCGGACGTTCGTGTTGAATCTAACTGATCCTCATTCATTTTCACAAAATTGCTACTTTCTCTCATTACCATTATAAAATGACAAAGGCAGACGATAAAAAAAATTAAACCTAGTTAAATGGTAACGCTATCGCTTTAAAAAAATATATTATGTAAGATAAACGAATTTTTATACAGACGGATAAATTAAGTACAATCGTAGTAAAACGTCCTATTTGATTAAAAATAATTGTTATTTTAATATTATTATTAAATTCTTATTAAATATTCTTAATAATTAGATTGTAGTAAAAAATTACTTTGAATCAGACAGAGTCTTTCTTGTACATTTTTGAATATTAATATCCCAAGCCAAATTTCTCCAGCACATCAGAGGCTTTCAAAATAATTAACATGCAAAAAGTAACTTTTATAAACTAATGTAATTAACTTTCATAAATTCAGAGAATTATTAATATCATCAGCATTTGTAGCTTAAATTTAAGAAATGAAGATTAAATAGTTCCTCGTCAGAATTAACGTCGACCTTTATATTCAAATGATTAGATCTAATCCAAAGCCCAAAATTAAAAATTTCTATTTAAGTAACTATATAAAAAGGAAATAAAGAATCAGAAAGAAAAGTGGATTGTAAATTATTACTCTGTAATATTCTCCGAGGTATAATTTATTAGTGATCTAAAATTATCGAGCCATTTCTGTCATCCAGGTTTATTTAAGTACTTTGTGATAAATCTTAATTATAGATTATTTATTTAAACAAATTAGAATATTACCAAAATATCGTCACACGTCTCTCTGACAAGAATATATAATAGAATATATAATAAAGGTAACAAAGATTTATTAATAGAACATAAAGTGCAGCCCACGCTGTAGCTTTACGTCATGATAAAAATCACACGTCAATTCCGGGCTGAATCGCGAGATGAGTATACGTAAACGAAAGGAAAGTCCCGTGCGTTTACGTTGCAGGCGTCGATTACGACATGTACGATAATGCGTATGGCGAGTTGACGTAAGCGATACCTGTCCACTGATGGCCTTAACAGGTGTGTGCGTACGTAACAGATATGGCCATTATTTACGATGCAATTGGAAGTCGGAAGTCCCGGATCACTGGTGTTACCCAATCACGACAGTACGAATAGCTTCGTACATTTTTGCATATTTTTCTCCAACAATCCTACGCTCTCAGAGTATTACGGAAAATACTACGTGGGCAGCCACACGCACGCCGTATACTAATAATATACAAAATATAAAATATAAAAATATCATGCACGAGATACGAGAGAATATGAGATATGAGATATAATATCGCCGAGACACGCGCGATAAGATAATCACCACAGGAAGTAACCAATTACAAACTACACGTGACTAAAAGATAATACAGATGCGTGGTCGTGTTGCATAATACAGTAGTAGTAAAAGCTGTACATTTCTTTATTCACGTATTTCGCATGTCGCGGTTCGGTGCTCGCGAAATGTTTTTCACATTTATGGACTTAAAATTCATTTATCCACGGAGAGATTAACAAAAGTGATGAAACAACAGATGTTTCTGACGCTTTCATTTTTAATTATCTTAATAATTAACTATAATCTTATTCTAAATTAGAATTTCTTTTAAAAGAAATATAAAGAGATCTTTACGTCTCCTCTTGATATTTTTATACTCTTTTTTTGTATTTAATAATATTTCTGTGTATTAATTTTGTGATTATTAATTTAATGATTCTGTATAAGCTTCTATATCTTTGTTATTTGCAAATTTCTGCGATGTTTGCATATTTTAATTTTTGCAGAACGTAATTCCCACGATTACTGGAGATTTTATTGCATTATATTATTTATTTTATGTTCACAACTGATCAAATATTGATTTAAATTTTACAAATGTTGCATCTCGTTTAATTGGGATTTTCAGTAATAATAATCTCGATGATAACTTTTTTTCCATTACATATTTGATATGTCTGTTCGCATACACTGTATTTGGCATAGAAGACTGTCTAATTTTGACTTTTATTTATTTGACACGCGACTCCCGGCTTCGTATTAAATTCAACGATCGTGCAATATGTAATCTTCTAACAACAATTATTCAATTGACTCACTTATTTACATAGTTCAAATTAAATTAATTATGTTACAAAATTAATTTCTTCGTCCCCAAACCTGACGCCCAGACGTTAATAAGATTAGCCGAGGAGATGTTATCGTGGTCGGTAGTGTCAATGTTATTTACCGTAGTAAATAGATAACATAGAGATATACATATACATAGGCAAGGTCGGTGGAAGCTATAACTGGTTTTTCTAATTTATTACGATTTTTTTTGTATTCCCCCTCGCTCGGACTGTCGTTTTCCATTCATCCTAAGGAAACGTAATGTAACGAGAAATTATTGGCCTACGACACGCGCGCGAGTTAGCTTAGGTGAGATAGTAGTATTTCTACTCGTGAGTTCCATTCAGACATTTCCGTCGACCCAATCTACCGTTACATTCTATGAATCGGAAACATCAACGATAAGGCACGTTTATGTGGTTTTCTTTTATTGACTCATGTCTCGGCGAGAGCCTCGCGCGCCATTGAATTATCGATCTGACTCTGTGAGCGAATGAATGCGACGAAAACGATATTGACATACCCTTGTAGAAATACGTACAACGTGACGGTATCCGCAAGGATTCGTTTTACGGGTGATTTGCTTGATCCTTCACGTCCGTCCGGATCTTCCGCGTCACGCGCGGAAACGTACGTACGTACGTATTTTTAAACGATGATCTCAGTGCGCCAACTGTCGTTTAATCGCACGATAACTGACCCGCCGTAACATGCTACCGTAACGAAGAACAGTCGGCTGCAGATAACTTGCTACGCCGCTGAGGTCGTTCAAATACGGAACGGAAATCGAATAATTGAAACGTATCATGAAACCAGATAGAGGGACAGGAGGATCCGCAAGATTGATTTAACGAGAGCTTGCTGAGAAAATTAATCTCGAAGTTGTAGAAATTAAATTTATATCGACCTCACAGGAACTAATAACTTAAGAAAATTACTCTAAAAATTGATTTGACTTCTTCAAATTCTTCGATAAAACGATTTAATGACTTATATTGTGTTGAATTCTATTTTTGGACAATCTAAATGTAAACTATGATAGAACATTCTCAATTTTTTTCTTCATCTTTTTGAAATGTATATATTACCGTCATTGAACGTAATAAGAATTGTCTGTTGTAATATGATATGTAAATTGTTTAAAAATCTGTAGGCTATTTAAATGTAGCTTCCTTTACTCCAATACTTAGATTCGACACTTGAATATAAAAATATAGATATATGCAGACGTTTCATTTTTTTATAATCTGTCGCAGTTATTTCTAACAATTTTACAGAACATTTTCGTGATAAATTATTACTTTCAATTGTCACTTTTAATTTCATTGGATATAAGTATGTAAATTATTTTTTACCTGAAAAAAAGAACAAGCGTAAATAATTAATACCGACATGTCGAAATTCAGTGTAGTTTTTAGCGGCATGTTTTTAACATGAGGTCTGTATTTGGAGCTCCAGACGAATTGTTCGAGGAAGCGAAACATCCGCAGGAAACGTTTCAATTGCTTCTGCCTGAGTCAAAACCATTCTGAAGTTTCAATGTTTCCACGAGCCCGAAATTGCGAGTGTGCGTATAATTTTGTTAATTTAGTCTAATGATATAAAAACAAAATACGGAATAATTTCTTTTTCGCAAAATCTATTAAAAATGGTAACAAATTAAAAGAAAAAAACAAAAGTACATTCCTAGAATTACGTCACTCCTTCTATTCTTAAATAATTAAATTAAATGAATTAAATTAAATTCTTAAAATTTCCTAAAATTTCGTAAATTGAATGATATGTTTCACAATGCCAATAAAAGTAATTTTGTTAAATTTTTTTCATCTAAAAATATTATTTTATCGCAAATTTCATTAGCTGCGTAAGTCAGATACGTAAGTTGAGATACAATTATGGTTTTTGAGTTTCAAAGCAAATCGCTTTGTTTTAAAAACGAGCACAAGGTTAAATCTATTTCATTGCAGTTTTTTATGACTTAAAATTATATGCCTTGGTTAGAAATTAAACCTTTTTTTCCATAACGTGAACAAAGCCTGGAAAAAGACGGAGCGCGTCGATGGCGATTCGCGATATCTATTTTTGCTCATGAGTTGCCGTAGTGGAAAACAAGGTCGTTAACCCGGGCTACGAGTACCAGTGGATCGATATAATCCGTGCAAGAAAATGAATTCATCATGTACGAGGGAAGCCTTCGTAGTTTCCTTTTTGACGGAGTGCTTAGGATTATTTTATCGATTTCTTTTTTCCATTGATTTCAATTATAGACATACATTTTTCTTCACTTGCTAAACAAACATTTAATTTTAAGATAATTCGAATAATTTCATCGAATATTATACGGACATATTCTTGTAATTAAAATAATTTAGTGATTTTCAAAATAAATAGAAAATAAATGAATTATTTTTCTATTTTCCATTTACAATTTATCGAATATTAAATGTATATAATTATATAATAATTTCTTAAATAAAGACTGAGTTAAATTTATTTAAGAAAAGCTGCATGAAAAATATAAAAAATGAAAAATATATTAATTATACAATTCGACTTTTCAATATTCATCTTCTTTCTCATAAGAATTACCTTTTCAAATTAAATGTTACATATGCATATTTCATAATTTCTTAATTTTTTAAATCTTTTATGTATATCTCATATACATCAATCTTTTACTTTAACGCATGACTTCGAAATGTCAAATATTTTTATGAGAAACCTCGTCTCTCGTTTTAAAAGCAGAGGTCGAATTCACGAAAATTCGTCAGAGCCGCCAGTGCATCGGCGAGAGAAAAATGATTATCGTGCTCGCACAGTGCGTTTTCGCAGCCAGATGCGATGTCGAACGCACACGCACACGCACACGCACACGCACCGGAAGCGGCCCTAAGCCTCCATCACAAGCGCGTGCACGTGCGTGAGTGCATTCGCGTTGCGCGCCGCGTGCGAGGGTGTGCGTACGTGTGCGTACGTGTGCGTAACACCACTACGAAAGGCGGCCCCAGGTTGACAGGAAATGGTTCGAGATAAGATAATGAGGCCCCCCTCGCCTCCCCACCGCATCCGGCAGCTTTCTTTGCAGCGCCGGCTCTCGTACACGTTATAAAAGGCTTCTTTATGCGCCACTTAGAGGGACAGGTACGATTCATAGCATTAAACGCGTAGGACTTCGACGCAGACTGCGACCTTGTACGAAGGAAACATAATTAAAGAGATAAAAAAGAGAATCAAATCGATGATTTTGAAAAAATATTTTCAGCTCATCTAAAAAAAACAGTTTAGGGAGTAAACAATTAGTTATTTTACGTATACAGTATGTTTTTTTTCTAGAAAATCAACAGTTTTTACATCTTCTCATCCAATTTTATTATTATTATTATTGTTATATTTATAAAATCGAGCTTTATTTTCTTAGAGCATCTTCACGGTGCCCTTTAAATAAAATTTTATTTTCTCCCCACCAAAGTAGTCAAACAACAAGATCATTACGTGTAAAAAATTTATCGTATTTTTGTACACGAGATTTACGTCACAATGAGAGAGATTAATTCGAAAATTGCTACCAATGCTGCTTTGCATTGAACTGCTTTCGCATTAAAGATACTATTATTTTCCATGACGACAGATAATAACCGCCGTTTGTTGAGATTCGTTAGCGCTGCCGTGACTAACCGCATCCTGTTGTCGGTGATAATGAGAAAGGGATGGATATATAACCGCGCGAGATTCTCTGTCGGATTCCATCATTCGTTCTACAAACAGGTATGTCAACGACGATCGTCTTGCGGTCATCGATTATTGCTCCGACTCACGTTGGCGGAAATCCTCATTTAATCACCGCTTTATGTAAAGTGTATTATACGTGCGATTAGCCACTGCTGAAACTTCTGAATCACATTTTTCGCTCTGACGTAAATATATCCTTTTATTCCCGATAATATTGCGCAAAACGGCTCGCTTGTTACGCTTGTGGCGGAATAAATATAGGATATTAAATTGCATACGATATTTACACAAAAGGGTACAAGAGAGACGGTATTGTGTTTACGATAATACGTCGGTTGATCGAATTGCCGCAGTAGATTGTAGTACATTCAAAACAAAATAACCAATTGTGTTTATGCAAGAGTACTACGTTTCTGGAAATGTATAAAATAAACATTGTTCATTGATGCTTGAAAAGATATTGCGTAATATCTCATAAAAGATACATTTTAAATATCAATTTTATTTTTCTTTGTGTTGCATTCTGAATAATCATATTTTTATTGTTATACCTACAAATGTATAACGTTTTATTTGAAACATAATTTCATTTATTTTTTATTAAAAAAATACAAATTTCTAGAATCCAGAGATACACGCTTTTGTTTTTCGATTTAGTAAGTAAATATATCATTTTCCAGGAAATAACAAATGTATATGTATATCAGATAATATGCAACTGATAATAGCGGTAATGGACAACGTCCAAATATAGACCAACAATTATGGTAATAACCATAATTGATGCTCTCTGTTTACAATATCCCGAGCAAAGACCCCGCAATCTCGGCAATCTGAAAAATTCAGCCTTAATTGAAATAATGGTCAATCATCGGGGCAATCAAATCACTTGTCCATTCAAATGATAAAACATTCAAATCCGTGGGTGGGTCCGGATGCTTTTTTCCCCGTTTTCTTTTTTTGTTTTGTTTTCTTCTCCTACGCTCCGACGATGTTCGTAGGATTCTGCCTGAATATGGACGCCCGCCTATTTCTCTCTCAATGACTTTCGAAACTGGTGCGCCCACATTCCTAAAGCACACACGTCCCACGACGTAAACTCGCGCGCGTTTTATACCATCTATAGCCGTAAAACTGCCCATCAATGTTTTGCTCTGGTTCTCTTACATTCTGCTCTTCTTACATTCTTACGATTCCGAAGAAAGATCGAAGAAAGGGAAAGATTTCGAAAGAACTTAGATTCATCGGAATTATCGAAATAGCTCATTGACGATGAAAATTCATTTAAACTCGTACAAATTCATTTATCTTTTTGCACAGAAGTACAGCTAGTAAATAAACAAATATTGTTCATTGTAATTAAAAAAAAATATTTTGCAATTCAGTAAACCGTAGCATGATATAGTCACTGGCAGAACTGCACTGACGTAGAAATAATTTGTAAACAAAAATAAATCGAAATACAGTGAGTACAAAAAATATTCGTACAGAGAAAATATTTTTTTAAAAAAACTTTATTTTTAAAGTAAAAAGTAAATATTATCCAGCAAGAAATGAGACATCGAATTGATGTCGAATATCGATATGAATTCGATGAGTTTAACGTCGATCAATTTGACGTCGATGTTTAATTAATGATCATTTCTTGTTGGATAATTATTCATAAAATCAATTTATTCATAAAAAAATAAAATAGACTGTATGTTTTTTAAATTTATATATTCCAAAATGGTAGATATTAAGTATACAAATTATATCATTCGAAAAATAAGCGAAAATTAAAAATTATTGAATGCTTAAAAAATATTCAAAAAGTACAGACGAAAAATTTAGTTTCTAAAATCAGAAATACATGCGAAATTCGTTTGTTTATATTAGAACAGAGTATATTCATTATATAAAATTGCTAATTAATGTTTATTTTCTACTATTCTAATAAGGCATTTTTATTATAAATTTTCTTGTATTTTTTGTTCTCATTGTATATAATATAGAATATGGTTTTCTATCGTTTACAGAGATTCTCCAAGAAAAATAATATTATCAGAATTGCGTCAAACTCAATCAAATTAATGATGGATATATAAATTACTGTATAATCAAATTTACAATTTATTTTTAAATTTGTTTTTTTTTAAATTATCCTATTAACAAGAGAGATTTTTGTTGAGATTATTTTTCTCTAGATTTTTATAAATATTTTTAGAGTTTCTCATTTTTTTTTCTAACAGGAAATTTCACAAATTTAATTCTTATACTTGGTACGGAAAAATTCGCTCTCTAATACAATTTATTCAAATATTTTGGAATATATGTTACTCGCAAGTTTTTATTTTCCGAGAAATATGCTTTTCATTATCATCTATATTCTATTTTTATCTCTTTCCTGTATTGACTGAAACAGAGATCTTTCCACATATGTCTCTATATGAAAACACGTTTTCAACATTTTCTTAACAAGATCTTCTCTATATTCAGAATGTGAATGAACCGATTGTTTTACCTTCTCCTGAAGCGATGTCTTGACAGTTTCGACTTGTTAATGACACAATCGGGTATGTAACTCGAGAAAAACGTCCCGCATAATGCAAAGTATATCCGTTGTCGACATTGGCTGCGGAAATGCAATGAGGACTTCTCAGAATACATGATATAAAACAACTACGGGCAGAGTTCCGAGAAGGTGCGCCATGCTCGCGACCTTTTCAGGGTGTCCCGTGAAAACGAATGCCAGGCGTGAGAAGATCTGGTCGCACAAATATCACAGGTAACAATAAGACGAAGTAAGAAGAGGGGCGAGGGGTGGGGGGGGGGAGGGAGGGGAGTTGGAATTGCATCAACATATTGAGGGCCAGGCCAAAAGGGTCACGTAGAGCCACTTAATTTATTCGGTTCACAAGATCTCATTGTCCACGAAAACTCCGTAAATATCTGTTACTTTCTGGGACTTCCTTTCGCGCTCACAATAAGATGAATAACTTATGGGAAGGTCGACAGGAAGGAATTTGCAGTAACAATTAAACGAAGCGATGTTTAACAATAAAAACGTAGATAAAGTTTCATCAAGCATAACCCATCCACGAAATAATGTAGAACTCATGATGTGAAGAAAAAAGTGTAACATTCCCATGGATGCGCAGTAAATGCGTTCTATATTGACTTATATCATTTTAAACTAATTTTCTGATTGGTCATCGATTACCCACCTCGAGAACGAAACACCTTGTATTCTTAAATCATAGGAACCACGATAGGTGGGCAAACGAAAGTAAAGTAATCGATGAGGGGGCGAATAGGAGGGCGGATGAGAGGGAGGAAGCTGTATAGAAAGGCCACACTTCCCGCGCCCACGCGAGAACCTGCATCCTTGTCATCCATCTCGGTCGGTCTCCGTATAGAATCTTATTATTTCTCATATATAGCCGAGGCTAGACCTTGGAAAGGAAGGATCGTGCCGAATCGGCGTTAATGGAAAAAGTAGGGTCAACGGGTGGTGCAACGTGGCTCCTCAGCATCGATTTGTCCGGTCACCACGCCACTGCACTCGTTGCAATTCGAACGCGGAACGATTGTAGCTCCGCTTACAAACGAGTTCGTGCCACTTTTGTTGCGAAATTAAAAAGTTTGGATTTCGCTTTACGGAGTACAGAGTGAGAACGGCGGTGAATTTTGCGAGTTCTCTACAATCGCGAACTTACTCGCTGAGTTAGTTTATACAAAGCTATCGTGTTCGCTGTAACAAGAGTAGCGAGATTGTTAAGGAATTATTTATTGAAGAACTGAAATATTATTTTAACGGGTTAACGCTAATGGTAAATTGTAATTAAATTTTCACCAAGTGTATATACGATAAAGTTAAGCCTATTTAACTTTTATGATATTCTAGAGGAAATTTACTTGTAATTTAACAAATTAATTGCGCGCGAGAGACCTAAATACACGTTTCCGACATAGAGGTCGCGAAATAATTCGATAAAATAAAGTATGCTCCACGAAATATTGGTCAAGGCCGTACCTCGCTTCGGGGAGGACAGGATTCCTCTCCGGAGCGAGGATACAAAACTGTGATGACATCATGAATTGATCGGTCGTTATTTGTAAACCGATATATGCCGGTAATAAATAGTATTATTGTTCTCCATTGAAACTCGATCTGCCGCACGTGTACACACGAGGTGGACGAATCGTTTACCTGGTATTATTAGGTGAGATAATTGGCCCCCAGTGTCATATATACTTTTTGATATACCATTGAATAATTGAACGTGGAATCTATTGACTGAGAAAAAGAAGAGAGCGCGTGCCGTTTACAATGAAGCTATGTCAATCGTGTAACACGCGTGCCATCAGCTGTAAGGAATTTTTTTTCGATACTTTGCTGCTGCAAGAAGCAATTCGTACACGAAACACAGCATATCTACAAGATCGATTTGAGAAAATCTGCAAGTTTAATATTTCTGACAATAAAATATGATTGGATTTATACAGCTGCGAGAAGAGAAAAGCAGTGTATTCTGTGAAAGATAATTTTTCCTTGTTCACAAGAAGCCGGTACGTGAGAAAGAAAGTGGCATTGAGGGGGACTATAAATGATATTTATAAAAAGAATGGCGATAAAAATTTTATAAAAAGTACCTTCTCCATGCCTTGTCTAAATGGAAAAATATTAATTAAATAGACAGAGCTGTGCATATATTTGCGAACCTTGTTTGTAACACTTATCTTATTTGCATCAAATAATTGCAAATCTCATCGTTTCTTTTATTGAGAAGCAAGCAAGAATAAGTGAAAATTCCTAACGTGCGATTCTTGAGTTTCATAATAAAATTTTTATGGTAATATCTCTCTCTCTCTCGTTTAGCTGAACTTTTAATTGGATCTCTTGTCGAAAAACAACTTCGGAAGAAATTAGCGTGTAACATAATTTCGTAGTTCTCCAAGTTGTTAATTTTTTTCCTCAATATATTTACCTGTAATAAAGCTGAGATGTATTACAAATCCGATATTGTTTGCCGAGCAATATCGATCTCAGTGAAGGCATAAGAGGAATTTCAATAGCCGCGCGTAGGATGAACCGGGCGACCGGAAATAACGCGGTTTCACTTGCCGCTTGTATAACCGGCAGTTATCGCATGAAAGTCTTGCTCCTTGGATCGTGCTCCTCATATTATAACACAATCGTTCATTGAGACCAGACTACAGTGATTCGCACGTTTTGCT
The DNA here is from genome assembly GCF_000143395.1 of Atta cephalotes. Classification (NCBI taxonomy): domain Eukaryota; kingdom Metazoa; phylum Arthropoda; class Insecta; order Hymenoptera; family Formicidae; genus Atta; species Atta cephalotes. Next base: position 607,767 of record NW_012130143.1, read on the forward strand.
CTTCTTTTTTCTCTTTTTCGCAATGAACAGTCTTCTTATTTTTTTTCCTTTAGACTTGCTTACGTCTGATTTGAAATTTTCAACGTTTGAGTTCACTCTAATGATAATGTTAGTAATATTAGTAAGGATAACAATTAAAGAATAATTTCGTACAGTTTCATTTCACTTTGCAGAAATTTATTCTCCATTTTCAAGCTTAATTCATTTAGTCAAAGATAATGATAAAATTAAATTTACTTTGTCAAGAGACTTTGGAGAGATTAAGGGGTTTAATTCTTTTTAGGAATGATATCCTTAGGGTCTTTAGCGAGCTGCAATTAGTTTTTCGATCCGTGAAATTACGTAAATATTAAGAAACAATGCTTTGCAAAATAAAACTCGCTTTCAAGAGCTGACCCTTTGATTACTGGAGCTTAAGCGCGTAAACCGGCATAAATTGCCGATTACCGTTGCAAACGACCACTTCCGTCGATGAAAGTAATTAAGCCCCGACGCGGCGTGGGCCGCATGACGGCATGGCGATAATTCTTGGTGAAGCTCCTCTCGCTCTCTTAGCTCATTACGTAAATCGCCGCATAGTAACTCTCCCTGCGAGCAAACGAGCGATGTTACACAAACGCGGCGGGATCCTCAATTTCCGTCGTATCGCAATAATTTGCCGGCATTCCACTGTGGCTTCTCCAACCGCGATGAACGAGTTTCTTGTGGTTGTACAAAGGTCGATTCATTGAGAAATCAGTTGTATCGAGTGTTCCACAAGTGAAAAATTTTAAAAGAACGAAAATCGTAAAAAATCTCTAATATATTGTACTTTAAATTATTTTTGAGATTCACTCGAGATAGCTCGTCTCTTCTGTTTTTCATTGTTAAAAATTTATTTCAGATTTACCGAAAGAATAATTGCGAATAATTACGTCGCGTTATTTATGAAATATCTTGTATTGCGAATGGCATGAATTACAAAAGAGTCTCAATTTATTATATCCGACTTTATTTAGACTCGATATTCGAGCTCCGAATTCCGACACTTGTGCAGAATCTTTTGGAGCAATTCCTTTTAGAGAATTGGCACGTGACTTAACGAGTCCGCTTGTAATGTTACATAACGAATTTCCCTAATATGATCAATGTAAAAACAGGCCTTTGAGCAAACTGTTTTTATGAACATTGATAGAATATTGGTTTCATCTTTGTTAGAAAAACTCTTGCTCACTTATAAATTTAATTTAACTGCAACCCGAAGCTCTTTGTTTTTATTTTTCAAAACAAATGAAATTGTATTGGCATGATATTCGTAGAAAAAAAAATTGGTTTCAAGAGTTATTCAACGTTTACGTTTCTCTCTGCGTAAATTGTTGCACAATATAAAACACAACAATATAAAACAAAAAAATAGTTGAAGTTTAAGAGTTAACACGAAAATTATATTTAATTTTCCCTTCTTATATTATTTACGAGAAATAGTTTCCAAATGAAATTATATCTCCCACTCATTTAGAAAACAAAAATTTTTTTATTAAAAATACAAACGCAAAAAAGAAGTTTCAGATTTTTCCAATATAAAAACCTATTTTTTTAAATATAAAATCTATTTGCTCGATATATTTTATTTACTTCACCATGTCATGTAAACATATCTCATATCTGTGAAAGTACTCTTTCACTTTTATATGAACGAATGTCATTTTGCTACTAAACAAATTAATATTGGATAGATATATTATCAGCGATAATATGTTATCAGTCGACTTTAATGATATCGTGAGAAACATTTAATTTTTGTTCTAATTAACATTCCGTTGAAAATTATGATATTAATGAATTTTCAATCGTAAATTAAATAATGAGAACAAAGAGTATGGAATGTACAATTTTTGATGAAATTCTCCTTTATATTCAAAAGAATATTTCAAAAAATGATAACCTATAATGACAAATAAATACATTTCTGAGAAATATCCATAATCTTGATAATCGCGAGATAAAAGTACTCGCATGAATCGAAGCATGATTGGAATCCTTCCATTCTTGACACTTTTATCTGCCATATCAGACCTACAATATTACACGAAAAGAACGATAAGCGATCTCTCGAGGAACTTTGCTGAGTTCGACGAACGTCGACCGCACTAATTGGCGTAATTAATTGCAAACTTGATCGCGATGAAAGTAAGTGCTTACGTAAAAGCGAATTGTCGAGATGCGCCTTTGTGACTGACGACGAACGAGAGTTCTCAAAAGACGATAAAGATCGATTACCTCACGCGAAAGAGCGACAGTGAAATAATATTTAACGATTTTAAATGAGGCGAGACCGTGCAGTTTTCATCGGATTTTTGTTTTATATATTAGTCGAATAAAATTTGGAATCAGGCAGCCACGTTTAGCGCTAAACGTGACGCTAAATTTAGGGAGCGATGGCGGCTAAGTTTGGATCCGATTAACATATTCGCGGTGTACAATTATCTCTCCTCGTATTGCAGCGATAATAATTTAGCGTTAGACTTTTTACGTTTAATATAATATCGCGAGAGAGAATCTAAAGCGACGTGAACGAAGCGAGTTGTTTTTATTTTTAATCGCACTTCACATTTCTTAGCATGCGTCATCCGCGGGATAAATTTGCTCGACATGGTATCGATTTCTAATAGACGTCTGAAACTCGTTTATTAGACATAGGCTCTTTATAGCTTGATTTGCGTAGTATGGCACCTACAAAGAGTGACATTTTATCGATCTTCGAAACGAAAACGTATTCCTATCTACCTATGATTTCATCTATTTATTATAAGCTTTATTCTACTAGAATTTTTTATCGCGACACTTAAATCCGTTTCATTATCATACGCTTAATAAAAATAAAGGAGAATCAGAATACTATTTTCTTAAATAATTTCGCTATGTTCTTGCTAATTAAAATTTATTGTATGACAGATATCTTCAATATCGGCGGTCACAATCTCTAGATGGAGCCTACGAACAGAGACCGTTGTAATTCCCGCACAAATCAATCATTGTGAAGTTATCGATGCTACTCGTTCAAAAAAATGGTATCAAAATTCCCTGCAGAGTATCGATTTAGAACTTTATTGAAATAATGATTTAATCCAATTAATTTAAGATATTAATTTAAATCAACTTTATCAGTATGTTTAATATAACCGAGAGAAATAATGATTTTGAACATCTCAATTAATTATCATTTTCTACAAATGCACAATAGCAATGTAAAATTCTTTTCTCAAAATTTATAAATTATAAAAATCTTGATTCTTTTTCTTTAAAAAAAGAAGTGTTAAAAGATTTAAAGATTAAATAGTTTATTCGAGTGTAAATAAATAACGCTCATCTATATAATGAATAATAAATTATTGCAAAATTACTGCAATCTAAAATTATGTAATAATGAATATATAATCAAGTTTTCCGATATTTTCAGAAGTACGAAGAGTTAGAGAAACGGATAAAATTGTTCGTTTTGTGAAAATGTTTATTTCATAGGATTACAACAAAAAGTCAGTTTAGGACAATATACGAAATATTAAGCGGGTTTCTATTGTCTATAAACAGCGAGTTTCTATTTCGGAGTATAAAGTAATATCTCGTTATGCTTTGTACTCCATACGGCTTTTCTGTCTACTCTGCGAGTCTCTAAAGTTTATTCCTTTAAAGAATCGCAATGAAGTAGACGTTGACGAAACTTTACGAGCGCAATGCGAATTAGCAAAGTAGATTCGGTCAAAGTGCTTTTCGTCAAAATCAAGCTCGAAGATTTAGTCGCTAAAATTCAAAATAGGAAATCTATATAGATGACAAGAAGATATCCGCGAAGACAGAATGTCAACAATGAAAATGTTTAACGAGTTCATATCTGGCTGGTATGTGATTTTTAACACTTTGCGATCCGTGTGTTTATTACATTATCGCATCATCTGATTATCGGCTGAAATAAATTAATTGTAAGTCCGATTATGATGCGAACTGAATCATGTATTTTTTTTATCGTAAACACTTACGACATAAAAGCACCTATTAAAGTACTTTTATTTTTAATTTTTATCTATGACAATTGCATGCAATATAATAATTGTATGTATTTGACAATAAGACTGATATTTTTAGGGCCATGGCACACCAAAAAATTTACTCAGTTAAACGTAAGTAGTAAGGAAATCAACATGTTTGATTTGTTATTGCTTATGCTATTGTCTTATGGTATCTACTGTCAATGGCCAATTTGCTTACTGCTTATATTTTACTGCTCAAGTTTGTTGTACCATGGCTATTATGTAATGGCATTGCGCCGTCGGCGGACCGCAAAGGATTAATCTACAATGAAGCATGATATCAACGAGGAGCTTTACTATCATGGCTCCCTCTGAAGATTGAAAGCTCACGAATACTTAAATCAACTTCGTGGCACTCAGATTGTACAGTTTGAATTCTACTTCGCGATAAAGTCTCTTCAACGTGCAATCAGGGCTTGTTCGGGGCACTTCTGGGCCTCTTCGGAGTGGCATACTTGACACACAAGAATCCGAAAATGATAAGCACAGTGACGATAATCACTCCGATGCCCAACCAAAATTCCCCTCGCACGTTTAACTTATCGAGGGCGATCTCACGTAGAGCCAACGCACCATCGGGTGGCTCGCATGCTGCCTGGATGATGATGTCCTGTCGGATCTGCTTACAATTAGCTAACTTTCCCACACTTTCGCTCTTGTGTAGACGCGGCAACAGCAGTGACATGGACCACTGCATTGGGCTGATCTGCTGATACCACGACGGCAGATTGTCCAGGTGCAGAGTCACCCCGCCGGCTAGGGTCATTTCGCCCAACACTATTCCAGCAATCAACGCCGCCAGATAGGTCCACTTGCACACGTGTGCGAAGAATGTGCAGATGAGATGCTGCATTATCAAATACAGTAAACCGATGGCGAGGTAATTCCACATTGACATCAGGTTTTCGTCCGGCACAAGATGCAATCCCGACATTGCAAATGCTGGCGCTAGATATACCAGGTAGACCACACACCAGGACGGCACGCTGCAGATGAGCTGGAAATAAAATGCATTTTCTTTGTACCTTACGCTGATAAAATTCGAAATTTTAAGAATCTAGGCCTACCTCTGCGAGAATGTACATGAATCGACCATAGAGTCCGTCTCTAATGTCCCTCTCCACATTCGGTCTGTTATTGGCTACGTCACACATTGCCAGAAGGCACAGCGGCCAGAAAAAGATACCCAAACTAGCGTAATGATAGCCTATTCTGTCTCGCAAATATAGATTTGATTCGCTGGCGATATCCCAGAATATTGCACCGAGTAAAACACTGATTGACGCGGAAATGACGATTTTCCGCAGCAGTCTTGTTAACGTCCACGGTTGACTGTAGATGAGCGTTCGTAACAATAGCGCGTACAGTTGTACAAATATATTGGGTCCGGGCATCGAAGGCGGAAGTGCGCCAGGTGGACCAGGATCGCTGATAGGAGGTAGCCTTGTTCTAGCTAGCTCCGCCAAATGATCTATCCTCTGCGAGGACTCCAGCATCGCTTCCGCCGACAAGTCGTCCAGCGTTACTAAATCAACTAGAAAAGAGAGAGAATTCTTATCTATATTATTTGTCATAAAAAAATTATAAATTTGTAAGAAACAATTATTTTTAGAAATAATTTTGTCAATAATATTAGCTGCATTTTCGTAGGATCTTAGAATTTAAGTAAAACAATTTTGTCACATACGATAGTAATCGGACGGATTCTTAAATGGCGGGCAGGGAAACTCGGCGAGGGCGAAATATGGCAGCATGTCTCTTCTAGGTCCGGAGTACATGACTCGTCCGCCGGACGTGAGCGCAACTCTCGATACCATCGTCAAGATCTCGTAAGTGGGTGGGTGTAGGGTCAAGATTACGAGACGTTGACCACGACTGGCCCACTGTCTCAGATACTCGACCAGGAAGAAGGCATCGAAAATGTCCAGACCGTGCGTGGGTTTATCTAGAGCGAGGATGTGCGAGTCCTGAAGCAACCGGCAAGCGAGGGCTAGTCGTCGAGCCTCGGAGGTTGTCAAAGTGTTCACCAGGCAGTGTTTGGTCGCCTCCAAGCCGAGCTCCTGCAGAATAGCCTCAGCCTCGAGTGTGGTGGTATTACGACCACCTCTCAGTAACATGTAAAAGCTGAGAGTCTGCTGAGCAGTCAGTCCGGGGCTAAGACCATTCTCCGTGGGCAGATAGGCGACGCGAGATCTATTTTGGTTGCAATATTAATAATAATTGAATCGATCGTTCCGAAAAAGACATTTATTATAAAAATGCTTCAGATATTCGAGAACAAATTATTAAAAATAATCTATTTGACTATATTCGGATATCCGGATCACCCAGATAACTCGGATTAGTATAAAGAGAAAAATGGAATTTAAGTAAAAAATCCAATTCAAGTTAAACGATAATTTTTTATGCATGCAATATCTTTTAAAATGTATGATGTAACTAAAGATTGTTTGAGTAGTACGAAGAGAAGTGCAATCCATGGAGATTAAACATGAAGCAATAATTAAGTCGGCAATTGAAGCGATAATTGAATAATGAGTAGCGTTCACCTTATTATTCACCTTATTATTCGACTCTATTTGTAAATTTGTATGTTAATGCATTCGCTAGTTACAGTCTGTTTCGCTAATATCGGTTACCGTTAGCCGTAGTTAATTAAATGTTTCTTTTCTTTGGATCATAGCCGGTGCTATGATCTAGAAAGGAACAAAGAATCAGTCAACTAAGTTGAAGCTGACTCATGTTAAACCAACCATGGATCTCTCATTTAACTACAATTCTTACATTTATGACTATGTCCACTAATGTGGATTAATTTTAATTTTGATTCAACTCTTTCACTTAGTCTCTATTTTTGTTTAATTTTTAGAACCAGATGAATAATAAATTAAAGTTAATCTATATTAGTCGAGCATTAATCGTTTTCATTTTTTATATAAGCTTATATAAAATTTCGAGTGTAACTCGAAGTGAATATCGATAAAGAATAACCGCAACATTATTTTAATCGAGAAATTTAATTTGCGTATTCATTTTAAAAATGATAAATTTTACGTGGTGCAGATAACAAAGAAACGTTTCTTTATATATTTACAAAATAGTATTACGAATCGTAATACATTTAATGATTCATTGCCACGTTACAAGAAAGCGTACTCGGTACACGTGCTACAAGGAGATTAGAAAGTACCTTAGGCTGCGTGCTGATACAGATCTTCCATTGAGCAAAATATCGCCCCTTTTTATCCGCCTCCTACCCGCAATCGTCTCAACAATCTGCGTGCCTTCCTTCTCGGTAGTCGCCATAATAGCCAGTACCTCGGCGGCGCCGGCCTCGAGGGTAATACCACGAAGAAGCGGCAATCCATCCGAACCTGAAGCTTCCACACCTCGCAGCTGTAGGTGAGGATGCTGCAGACATGGCATGGGTCTCAATGGCAGCGCGTAACCTTCCGGTCCAAGGATACCATGTCCTATAGAATAAATGTACGTCGCTCATGATACTTCAAATTTATTAAAATCCCATAATTTAGAAGACCGAAAGAATCGGAAGTTTTTTCAACGAACTAGGGCCTTTCGTAAAACTTTCGATTTAAGATCAATTCCACGAATAGATTCCACTAATAGAAGAAAAACTACAAGAAAGTGCATAAATTTCAGGATTTATGAATATAATATAAATAATTTTCAGGAATATTAAAGATAGTTTAAAAATAAAGAGACCAAGGCCTTACAAAATGACACTAATAAATACAAAGAAACATTCAAGTCCACGCAAGAAAAATATCTTTTTCGCAAGAAAAATAGAATAGATTATTCTGAGAAAAAGATCTTGTGTGGATGCTCCTTTTTATTAATTAGTGTTAAAGATAGTCACTTATTTTCGTCCATTGTTTTTTTTTACCGTGCGCTATGTAACCGGGATCGATCGGCGCGATGCTGTGTCGTCGATTAGTCCTGACAGCACTTTGCAACAAATTAGCCTCGCTGGCACTCCTCAACCTCGGATGGTCTCTCGCGACAGTTAATTGTGAATGCGCTGGCTCCCTCGGGACAGCGTGAACATGCCTGAAATCCGGATCGCTTCTTGCTGAACGCATGATCGAGGTTGTATGCACCGGAGCACCTGCATGTCGAAGTAGAATTTGTAACACGTAATCCTGATAATCTTCAATTTTATCCAGTAACCCAAATTAAATTTTTAGAATAGTTAATTTAATAACTTATTTAAAATCTTCTAAAAATGAACATAGTTTTTTTCAATGAAAAATTGATTCACAGAAAGAACCATTTGACTGAAGTATCTAAAAATGTAGCTAGATATATAAATCTGAAAATAATTTTGTTGGACTGTCAAAATAATTATGTAGAACGTTCAAACTGATTGCTAGAATATCACGACTTTTTGCAATATTACTCATTATATTTTAATTTCCTAATTATTTGAGAAAATTGTCTGGTTACCTTAATTAGAATTCTCGTTAAAAATAAGCGAATTAGAATTTTCTGGTTAAATCTATTAAAATTGTGATAATCAAAATTCTGATTGATGATAATCAAAATGTTCTATAATGGTTCGTCCATTTTCAGACAGTTTATCAACCTAAATTTTTAGATATTTCAGTAAAATTGTTCTTTCCGTGTTGAAGAGTACAACAGAATAGTAATGAATTTAAAAAATGCAATCGATATCGAGCTCTAATTTAAATATCATCGTTCATACCTGCGTGCGACACACGTCGTCCTTCCTCGCTGGAATCGTAACCGCTGGAGCCGTCGCGATTCCGCGAGCTGGGCGGTAAGACGCGTGGCAAACCAAACTTCAAATACGTGTAAGAGTTGTTGGCCAACGGACTCTTGGGACCATATCGCGGATGCCGCAGTATGCTCTGCACCGTGGAGTCGCGCAACTGAAAGTTCCCGTACGGAAGGGGCGACTTCTCGGCGGAGCCGAGCGCGGAGTCCGTGAAGTCGGAGTTCAGGTTTTGCCTGCGGAATCGCGGAAATGCGTATACCTCACATTCATCGACATTCCCGTGTTTAATATCTATTCTTTGTATACAAGGTGTTTTTAGATAATTAGATGAGAGAAAAAGAGAGAGTTAATTACATGAATTAAAATGCGTTTTCTAGATGATGTGTGTAAATACGCTATTCATTCTTCTGAACCTCTACCGCGAATTATTATTATAAAGAAAAAAAATTAGAGAAATGACAGTGCGGTTTAAAGTATTGATATTTCCCGTTAATCATTATGTTCCGTAGTCACGCATGCTTGATAATACTCACTGACATTTAATATTTTTAACGATAATAATGATACCGTTGATGTAATACATGAAAGTACATAGTATATTGTAAATCAACAAGTCCGATCGGCAATTCCTTTCATATGGGGAACAGCAAAAAAGATGACACAGCAATGGACAGCATTCGCTTTGGCGTTTCGCCTCTGGTGAAACTTGAATTGGACGACGTACGGTGCGTATACGCGGATTATACGCTTGCACTTTAACTACAAGTAGTCACCTGTAAATCGACCATGCGTGTAGATCCTCGCTGGCCGGCGGCTCCAACCCCCTGGTGTCCAAAGCTCCCGGCACCGAGTACCTCCTCTCCAGCTCCCAGGCCTCCGAGCCCATATTTTCCGGTGGCTGCACAGAGATTGCGGATGCGACCGGTTAAATTTCTGCGAATTATTCCGAGATAACATAATATCTCTCTTTTTAATTACCACGCTTTAAGGCAGAGGGGGAAAGTAAAGTAAAGACACGCTCTCTCTATTTTATCAGTTTCAGTTTTGAATTCGATCAGATTGTATCGATTAACCGAAGCAATTATGTTGCAATTTCAAATAAGAAAATACATCTTTTATTTCGAACGGAATCGATAGTTTTGATATGCATGAGATAATATATTACCAGAGAGATAGTTCTATTATATATCCTTGGAAATTGTGATATTCTTTTTCAAAGGATCGCATAAAATATGCGGTAGACGTTTGTTGTTTAAACGAGCAAAATAAATTACATTGCAAATTTTTCGAAGAAAAAACTTTCGCGAACGTTTTTCCTCGCATGGAAGACCTCTGACACTTGGTATGAATTTATTGCTACTGCCGCCCTACAACAGGACGTCCGCACGAGATTGGATTTATTGCGCAACATGTCGGGAGGTTATTATTAAAGCCTCCCTGCGTACAGAATTTCTTTCGTGTATCCCACCGTGTATCTGCTTGACTCGTTCTGCAAAGTCCTGTAAGATCGAGTAACGTGCTCTTGGCTAACTCGATTTGACTCAAGCAAGCATCGAGTAATTTCAAAGGCGTGGCGGGATTATACGGGATACCGGCGTTCTCAACAGTGTATTCCGTAACCGGATACAGCCGCATCCATCATCACGATTTCATGACGAATTTATGCTCATATCGTTTAATTTAAGCGATGAGAAAATTAAGAAGCAAAAGAGAAGCTATTTATCATCGAATACAGCTATATTAGATGAAAAAAGCTCTGATATGAAATTGCAACAAATAAAAAGTTATAATTTAAACAAGGATAATAATAAATAATTAGATTTTACTTTTCTACACAGAAGAAACAGTTTGCTGAATTAAAAACAGTTAAATACAGACCTGAAATAATTTCGTTAAATCATCAAAATAGTTATGTAAGAAACTCAAGCTTTTTGCAACGTTGCTTAAAACTCCTATCCGCATAATTATTTTGTCCAGCAAAATTATTTTCAGAGTGTCCGGCAAAATTTTTTAATACTTCAGCAAAATTTCTTTCCACGTCTTCAATATAGAATGCGTTTCGAAATATACTATCAAGACCGACAATTTATAATGCATAGCAAGTACTCTCTAAATTTTTTGGAGTGAATCTTTTCTAAAAATATGAAATTTCACTGAACAGCGAAAATACTTTTAAGAAAATATCTTTTCAAGAGAGTCAGAAAATTTTCACACTTTTGAAATAAGATTCACTCCAAAGAATTTAAAGAGAATGTTATAAATATTCAGTATATTGTTAGTTGCTCTTAACACATTTTAGAACATACCAATCACTGTTCAAGAATGTTCGAATGTTCATCCATTTCCTTTGTTAAATTACAATGCGACAACTCCGCGTGCAACGAATTTCCTTCTTTGGAATTTAACTCCAACTGTCTTGATAAATCGCACGCAATGTTCTACTGACTCTTCGGATTCTTCTCCCGACAGAAAACTGCAAGTATCCCGTAGTTCCCGCCGGCGAACAAAGAGGGATGGCTTCGTCGAATTTTATCGCGATGCAGCAAATTGTTCTTTGCCCATGGTTGATCGTCCATAAAGAACGGAACGTGCAGACTGCGGAGAATGTATCTTCCTGCTGGTACACGCCGTATAGTCATGGCATCTATAAATATCCACTGGATCTTTCACACATTTCTTTCTATATATCATAATTTTCTACCTTTCTACCTTTCTACATTTCGCTAAATCATTAGCAAATTCATGAATTTACATTTCTATAGAAATAGCTTGTTAAATATTACGTAGCGATTCGAGATTGGACGTCATTATTAGAATGTCAGTTTTAAGATTGTAAGATTGCTCGCTTTTTCCGTACACCAACATCAATTCCAACTCTACATAGAAGGCTGATGGATTGCGGCAAAAACCGCGATAGAGATAGTAATAGGTATGTATGCCGGAAATTACCGCCGGTGGCAATATCGTGGCGTATAACAGTACGTTTAATGTCGCAATTATGAAAAGTGGCGCCGCAAAATGTCAGCTAGTTACTAGGCTCCAAATAGCCGGGAAATCGATAACTAACAGGTTTCCGTATTTCGCCTTCTTCTTATAAACAGCTATTCTGGATCGGTTGCTTTTACAAATCGTGGAGATCTAAATATTCGTTCATTTTCTTGCATAATATCTCACACTGTCGCGTACGTAGGCGATAATAACTTGTTAAGTGTCATTACATCATGAACTTTCTCTATATACAAGGTCTTCTGCAGCTTTAATTTGTCATATCTCGGAATTGTATAACGTGGACTGATAAGATATCAGGAATAACGGTAATCAAATCCATTGAATTAAATAATATTTTTATTATTTTTAACTTCCATGTACGTCGAAATATAAATCACATTTCTGTAATTAATTTCGCTATTCTATAGTTAAATAAAGAATGTCTATATTAACATATACTTACAATTAGTAAATATAAACTATGAGATTTAATAAACTATGAGATTTAATCAATTATTTTTTTTTGTTAAATTGTTTAACTCTATATTAAGTAGAAGCAGTGGTAATCTATAGAAATAATTAAAAATAAATCTCAAATTGGATATAATTTAATATTAAATTTAATGGTATGGAGATCTTTTTTTTGTGATTCGATTAGCTTTCAACTTTTCACGTATCTAAAATAGATTGATTCAAGTTCACGTTTTAAAAATCCTATTCTTAAATAATTACTGCATGTCATTTTATTCTATCTTTTATTCCAACGGATATTTTGTTTCTTTATTATGGCTAGAATATTTATAGGCGGTTCTTATATTAAAATCATTTTAAAAACAGTCTTAAGATGCCATATGCTAATCACAGAGCTGTATTAGTGTCTTAAATCTAAAAATTATTTAAGATAGTCTTAAAATAAGGAAAAACTATGAATACTAGTCTATATATATATATTTTATCTTTTACTTCTTTTTTGAGAAATTTTATATCTTTTATCATATTATTTTCTATTTTTCTTATACTATTTTTTTTCATATTCGCATTTATAGAATGTGTCTGTTTCTTGCATGAGATATAACTGCGTATTTTAATTTTTCACAAAAATTTAATTTTATCGTTTTTTATCGTTTAATCACAGTCTAATTTTATATATATATGTTACTTTCCGCATTCCGCATTGCGGCTCGTCGTGTTTTACCGAACTGTCAGGGACTCATCACCGTTATCAGAAGACTCGTGCCAGGAGTTTTATAGCACCAGGAAGGCGCTCGCACGGAGGATGAATATCATCGTTTGCGTGGGGACATGTGTACACTTATGCCTCGAAGGAAGCGAACGCAGCATCCCATTTAACGGTTGGTGTTCGCGACCTAAAAAGGCGCACGTAGCACCTGTTTCATTGCCATTGACGTACGGCAACTTTTAATGGCTTTTCGCGAACACGTATGTACACTTCGACGCTTTAAAATGCATTCCATACCGGATGTTCGAACAATACAATATGTTGTCCACAATCTTGTTTTTTAAGAGACCGTAAGCCTATACGAAATTTACCAATCACAGTTTATTTTTCTCATATTTAACTGTGATTAATCAATTTCTTGAGGCTTTACGATTTACGGCCTCTTAAAGCAAGACCTTGTGGACAAGGTAACGCTCTTCCGAAAAATATTCGGGATAAAATTCTAAAATTCGTTTATTAGACTACTTTACAGAATATAATAAAATACAGAATATAATATAATAAAAAATTTCGATATTACGATCTCTGATTATCATATATAAAATCATAGAGACTAGGTGCACGATTAATGTATGTACTAGGTAGCAAGCTATGACGTCATTTTGACGTCAAGTTAATTATTTTAATTATTTATTAATTAATCTTTGAATTATTGACGTCATGTTATTTATTTAAGATGTAATAATGATGTTATCTTTATGACCAATTATTATAATAGCATTTATTTATCTATTTTACAATATATTTACAATATCATATTTATTGACGTCGAACAAATGATTAGTCGATGATTAATAATGTTATTAGTGAATTAATAACAACGTCATTCATTTATGCCACTTATTATCAATAACACGAAAATAATAATATATTTTCGATGTCGATTTATGATTATATGATTGTGATAAATCCACGTCATTTTTACGATGTCATTTTTGTCAAAGGAAGAACTAATTAATGATATCAAATAGACAACCCATTATTAAAAAACATATAAAAATCAACAAAAAATCAAGACAGCTTTATTTTTAACATTATTCAATAAACAGTCAAATTTTGTAACAAAAAATTATCATTTTGACTTTCATGAAGTCAAAATAAAATCATATCGATTTTCTCTTTATTTGGTATGTTCTTTGGAGATATTTAAATACTTGCGAGTGCACGTTTTAAAATTGTGGAGAAGCCACGCGATAGAAAGTATTTTTACAACCTATAACGAGAATAAAAGACTACTTCCCACGTAAAAAAAACAATGTCGTTAATCTTAGATGCTATGAATATTAACGACCTCCATTATTCTTTCATCGAAGAGCAAGTCCCATCGTATTCTGAGCATCGCCCTAATAAATTTCAGAGCAAACATGTACTCGAAGACACTTTACATACGCGATATGTTCTGGACTGTCAAAGGACGATTAAATTAATCAGAGATATCTCTTCTTGTCTGTGAGAGAGGCTCGACCTTGCTCTCGATGGTAATGTAAATCGAACAACGTCGCAGATCAATTATTTCAAACTGCTTGCGAAACGCACGCCAAGAAACGCATAAACCATCTGCTTCATTGCTTTGGTGCAACAACAGGTTTTAATTTGTCTTCACGTTTGCCGTATGCATTCACATTTCCGAGTTCCACGCGAGTGTGAAAATATATCGGGTGTTCAGCGAATACACATCAAGTACAATACATCTGTTGAACTGTCGCATTGTAATTCTACAAAATTGTTAACATATAAAATTGTCAAAAATAAATTGTCAGTACTTAATAATGACAATCTTTTTTGCATTAGATTTAACTCTCAACTACAGTTATAAAAACTACACGGACAGAATTGTCTCTTAAAATTTATCCTGAAAATATATTATAGTAGTTGTCGTATTGGATTGTCCGGAAAGTTCGTGACGATTTTGAAGGAAAATTGAAATGCAGAAGATTTAAATTTTAGTATACATTTATTAAATTTAAATGTTTTGCGGCACGAACTTTCCGGACAACCCAATACAATATAATATTTAAAAAATTTTTATCATGCATTTCAGTAAAATCAATCAAATTATATATTTTATTGTAGTTTTATTAATAAAGAGAAATTTACATAAAATTCTTCGAAATACAATGTTGTCCCAGGATTATCATATTTTCAGGATAAATTCTAAGAAAAAATTTTCTTCGTGTACATGTAAATTTTCAAAGAATTGGGAAAAGATAAAGTAAATTAAACCGAGATTAAAGTTATCATTGATGGAGCAGGATCTTACACAAATTTTGCAGTTTTTTTAGAGAGAGAGAGAGAGAGAGAGAGAGAGAGAGAGAGAGAGAGAGAGAGAGAGAGATAGTATAACTACTACTACTACTACTAACGTACGTACTACTACTACTACTACTACGTACGTTACGTAAGTTATTACTTACTATATATATATTATTATACGTATAGTAGTATAG
>NW_012130143.1:623413-652124 GCF_000143395.1 Atta cephalotes
AACACTACTACGTACTAACGTACGTTACGTACGTACGTAACGTTACGTTAACGTTACTTACGTACTAACGAACGTAAGTAACGTAACGTAACACACACACACACACACACACACACACACACACACACACACACACACACACACACACACACACACACACACACACACACACACACACACACACACACACACACACACACACAAAATTATTTTATGAAAGATAGAAAGAATGCTTGCTAATGTTAATTTTAGCGACAGAGTGTTCATTAATTTCCCTTTGTGAGAAACGCGAATAAGTAGCAAAACATTCTTTCAAAAGCGGATATGAAGCGCGCGTAATTTTACTGCTAGATATAAATGTTGGATGATCAAGCAGAATGTTGTGTCATACGATGCCGTATGTACGTTAGATTAATTCGCACAAAAATAGCTATTATATCTTCCACGGTGCCGTCAGAATGAGAACTAGAGATGTAACACGTGTTCATCGGTGAAGTCATCAGCGGATCAACGGATCAACGGATCGTCGCTATGAAACTCCTTGCGCTATACATTTGCAAACAGCTGACATTTTTAACACTGACAAGAAATAACGGTACAGTATTATACGAAATCCAATAAATAACATTCTTTTCCTCAACGGAACGGCCGAACATTTTTGTATTTTTAATTTTCGAAGACTCGTCTAAATTGATGTCTGTATCCGCTGAATATATTCAAGATATTTACATTCATTAAAATATAAAATGAAACTTAAAAATTCAAAAAACATTTTTTTAAATTTCTCAATATACAAAATACTAAATATTTCATATAGTGAGAATGTGATATAATTAGAATATATAAAGGAAATAAAGTGATAAGAAAA
The DNA here is from genome assembly GCF_000143395.1 of Atta cephalotes. Lineage (NCBI taxonomy): Eukaryota > Metazoa > Arthropoda > Insecta > Hymenoptera > Formicidae > Atta > Atta cephalotes. The sequence continues at coordinate 624,282 of NW_012130143.1, forward strand.
TTGTAATTCTAATAAAAAATTTACAAGTTGGAGCCGATGGAAGATTTATTTCTGGATGTGGCACAACCTCTTAGTCGCAGTCACGGGTGTAAGTTCACCTGGGTCTCCGTGTCACAGCTACAACAGTCGACCAATGAGATGTTCCCGCATGAACAGTATTTAATGTACCCGCATATGAAAGGAGAAAGAGCCTGCAGGTTTACAAGTACGATTGCGTCGACATCTGCAATGACAATGGACATAGTTCCCGCTGCACGTCGAGTAGTCCTTGCTTGGTCTCACGATCGTGCGTAGAATGATTTAACCCACACGTGATTACGGATGCGAAACATCGTGGACTTGGCCAACACCTTTCTTAGAGAACATCTTGGAAACAATAAGTCGAGATAAAAATTTATTTTGTAATTAATATATCCAGCATCTCTAAAAAAAGAAAAAGAAATGTCCATGATTTAACGATATTCACTTTACAATTTTTTATTCGAAAAATTCTCAAAAGTATAAATTAATCTTTTCCAGGCAATCGGATCTCTTCAATGATAAACACTTCAAGTGTGTTACCCAATATTCGAATAATTGCGTTCACATTAATGTGACAAAACTATGTCGCGATGATACCTTACGTCCTTTTCAATTTGCGTAATACGGTCATTTTTGCGACGACCGATAACCGCCTCTTGCAAGGCCCAGTTAACTGTTCATTTGCATATCCCGTTTCTGCAACAGTTGTATCGAGCGACGACCGTGCATTTTCGCGGTATGAATTTACCATTAAACGTCACTCCAGTCATGTTCGTTGCGGCTTTTTGCCGGCTTTTGCACGCGCGTGCAACTGAATCGACTAATACATACATAGTATGAGAAGGAAAGTGCGGATATGGCTGCAGAACGATATATTCGTAAAGACCGGCGAGATGATACGCTCGGAAAAAACGGACCTGCTGCATGTGCCTATTGCGCGCAGCTGAGCATGTCGAAAGCAGGCGGAAAGTGATGTCTAATATTTCGCGGATGGTGTATGTACCTGTAGTCTATCCTTGCGCGCGATACCTGGAAAAATCGCCGGTCGCGTGATCGTTCTTATGACGAATTTATATCGCAATTCTGAATCCGCGGTCACGGTGTTTATAATACAATTTAAGGGGTAAGTGGTTGAAAACGAGAACGTTTGCTCGGCAATGCAGATACATGCGATCTTCATATAACTAAGTATTTTCCTAATCTCTATTTTTGTGCATTTTAGCAAAGTTTCTTAGATATTCACATATTCCTCGATCACCACTATTTATCGAATATCTTATCTCAGATAAAAAGCGTTCAATGAGCTGGAAAAAAATTGAAATCTTTTAAGCTGCGTAGCTAAATTGATTTTAATTTTTTATTACATGCAAATGGATCATACTTGCGATTTACGTCAGATAAGTGAAAATTGGAAACTACAATCGCGGAACGTCTCTACTTATTTAGGATCCCTCAGCTCTCAGCGAACGGAAATAATATCTCGATTTCATGATCTCCAGAATCTACTGTGAGACTATCCCACGCACTGATTTCTATAGCCATGTTTGTACGCCAGTGAACCGTGCACGCGTGTCCGTGTGTACCTAAATAAAGTACACTATGGCCTGAATTGTTACAGTGTTACAGCCATAATTACCAGTACACGCAATGCGATGAAAGTCTACCGAAAACCGTCGACCCACATAACGCAGGTATCTCAAACGATCCGAAGTGTGCACTCATGGTTAATTATCTCGATTAATTAAACGTCAGCATTTCCGAGATTATAGCTTTATGAAGAAGAGATCGTATTCGTATATTTCACCTCTTACATCTGCTCCCAACATTTCTTAATAAGAGAAGTGGCACAAATGTTCTTCTAAAGGAAAAATTTAATGTAATTTAATGTCATTCAATGTAATTTCAAAAATTAATTAAAAAACTTTTTATTTGAAGAATAAAAAAAGTAATTTGGAGAAATGCAATTTATATTTATAAATAAAAATATTTCAATATCACTGGTACACTGAAAGAAAAGATTGGCTGCTGCAGCAAATTAGATGGTAAATATGCCATTTAAAAATTGGCTGCTGTAACCAAAAATTGACTGCCGCAGCCAATTTTAAAAATGCTGTGCCATCTAATTTACTACAGCCAATCTTTTTTTCAGTGTATAGTTAATATTAATTATTTACGTCTTACATGATCAAACAGAATGTAGATGGAAAGTATTTACGTTGCCATTCTACAAATAATAAATACGCAACGTTCAATCATAAGAAAATTAGACAGCGGCTGAATAGCGGCCGATAGTACTTTTACTATTTCATTATAAGCGATGATGGGCATTATCAGGCCATAAAGCTTCATCGAAGAATGCAGGATATAAGCGTGCGCGCGCGAGGTCAGACTTTTCAATATTCCATCGAAGCAATCGTTACACCTCTCCTCTCACTTCCCTCTCCCACTCCCCGCGAATGGAGGAAGACGAAAAGGTAGGAAGATCCAATTGAAATTGCAAATCAGTTGAATCACCGTGTGAGGAATCACCGTCGAAGAGCGCTCCTATGCGCTCGTTAAAATCTCCCGGCGTGACTCCATGATTTCGTCGAGATAGGTACGGCCTTAGTGGCGCGCGCCGTTAAATCTCAAAATGAAAATCTCGGCAAACTCGCGATATGATTATGTATTCGAAATATATATTCGCCGTGTCCGATCGAAGTGAACGGATTGACGAGGATTGAACCCTCTCACCTTTCCACTTCGCAATTGCTAGAACCTCGGATACATTAATGTGGAAACGCGCGAAGGAAGTAACGACGCAAAACGCTTTTGCTTTTTATTAAAGGAAATGAAAGGAAACACGCGCGCGCGTCTTGAGAAATCTGAATAAAGATACTCATATCTTTAGCAAAAGAAGAAGAGAGAAGGAGAGGAAAAGATGGAGAAGGTATAAACAGACACCGAAGACTTTGCACTTTGTATTGAATTAAATTGTACTGGCATAGCGGAAATTTAATTCAGTGAGTAACTATTCCGTTATTCGTATTTAATTAATTTAAAAGTTAAACGAATATTTAAAGGGAGAATGATACATCAGAAAATTTGTGTTTAAAAAAAGAGGTTTCAAGTTTACCAGAATCTGGGCCAAAAGGATATCCGGCGGTTCCGGTATATTTCTTTCAATTGCTTAAATAGGGTATTTGAACAAAAATACAGTCCATTATTTTTCCTGCGAAATCCGAGAAAGAGAGCTCTTAAGTAATGTCTCACTGCTCGACATAAATCGGACGCTTTCAATGTTTGTGAATAATCGAATAATAATCCGTCCATTGAGGAAAATAAAACATTATCTTTGTATGTAATACGAGTGGAAGCAGCGATTTTGCGCGCACACATGATAGAAAACTATGCTACCGCAGTTAAAATGTGACGAAATACAACGCAACGTACTGCATCATTTTGTAACACAAAGTATTTCACAAAAGAATTATTTATTTGACATGAAAATATGGAAAAACTGCTATCTTTAGTAATAAAATTAAATTCTGTTGAACTATTACCGGTACGCATGAATAATTAATAATTGTATTAATAATTAAGTTATAAATTTAAATTTCTTCTTTTTTTTTATTAGTTTACACTTTCGTTATATCACGCACGCGATTCCTCATCAAAATAAATAGATGATAATTTCATTAATAATTCTTTTAATATAAAAAGCGAGGAAATGCACAGTTATCTCAGGTTTATGCAATCGCATTTTCATGGATCGTTTTGTTAGTGGATCACATGTTTTCCTCAAAAAAAAATACAAATGGAACATTTTATGTGAAACGAACGCTATATGTGAGCTTTTAATTCACGGTTCAATGACAGGGAACCTGATTTTGTATAATAAGAAAGACTCGCCAATACAGTGAAAGCAACAAATGATTAGCAACCCTGCCGTTACTACTTTTTCGAAGGTTGTCGATCCGCTCTTTAGAGTTCGAAGAATTTTCTAAATGCGTTTTCGTTTCGGAAAGTACCGTGACAATTTTCAGCATGCTCTATAATTAGACACACACACACGATACTCTCATCACGTGTCACACTCAAACAATTTTTTCATCTTTGACTAATTATACTGTTACTCCGAAAAATATGCGGACTTAATAGATCTTCGATTATCAAATGAAGATATTTTTCTTGTTTCCTTCAAATGTAAAATGAAAAATTTTTTACCTTATTAATTAAACATATTCTTATATATATATATGTATATATAGAGCATAAAAAATTACTCAACAAACTTCTCGCTAGTTTATAGATAAATATCAAAGAAAAAGTAAAACAGAAAAGTAAACAAAATGTAAAAAGTGTTTAAGTTAACTTAATTCATCAGATTGCGTTACTTTGAAAATTGTCGAAAATAATTAATATTTTCTTCCTAATCTATAACTTTAAAAAGTATTCAAGAAGAAAAAGAAACAAAATGTTATCTCTGATATTTTTCGACGTAATAAAAGGATTCATCTTGTGAGAAGTTAATTCAAACCCCAAAATTCAGCTTCGAAAATAGAAGAAACAAATTTATTTCCATTTTCCGTACAGAATTTAATCGATATCGGTAGATGGACGAATCTTTGCGAGGACGTTCAAAAAATCGCGGAACATGCGTGAAGGCGAGTCGGCGCCTGCAGCGAAGGCAAGAAGGGGAGAAGAAGAGGAGAAGAAGAAAAGAAGAAAAAGAGTGAAGAGCGTTGCCGCGCTCTGATCTTCGTGACAATGACTCACCGGCTGTGTATTCGCGCTAGGCCTTCAACCTTGGAAGCTGGTAGAATCACGACAACGACGCTGCTGCCTTCTCTCCATTCCGGTTCGTCGTCCTCCACCGATCGCCGGCCGATCGGACTTCCCGCGGACTTAGCGTGACAGAGAAAAAGGATGTACTTCCCTTGCGTGTGGAAGAGTCGTCACTCTCGGAGATGAAAAACAAAATCTTTTTCTCTTAGGTGACACGTCGTTACCGCGATGCCACCGATTCCGTCTTCGTCGTCGTCGTCGTCGATTCTTAGCCGAGATATCTTCCTTGGCTCGCGATCGAAGCGAAGCGCCAAGTATCGCGCGACTCGCCAGAGTCCTGTCCGAACGCTGGTCGCCACCGCTGACGGAGAAGCCCACCGAGGCCCACGAGTTTCCCTCTCCGGGGCCTCACCGGTACCCCTCCGACAAGTTCGCAATGGCGTGAACGCTCCGGGTTCGCATCACGATAGCTTGCTCTATCTAACATGGATCCTCTGCGCTTTTTTGTACTTTCGTTTCTCGTTCTTGCCTCTTCTTGTGCATTTATGTTTTGTTTTACGTGCGACGGAATGTATTCAAGTTAAGGGAGTTTTTATAGAGAGGTATATGGAAGCATAACTTGAAGATAGAAGAATAGAACTCAAATAAAATGGAACAAAATAAAACTGAAACAAAGTAAATTCATGTAAAAGTTAACGCGAGTTAACGTAAAAGAAATATTTCTATCTACCTTTTCTTTCTGCAGTTATCGAGTTGTCGAGAAATTCATCTTTATTCATCTTATTAATACCATCTTTATCCTGTTCAAGGATTTGCATTCATCTTATTGTTAGAGCATGGTTTATATTGTAATTAGTTAAAATTTTGATTTTTTTTTTCTTTGTTATCATGGAACAGTCATAAGATAAAATAACAGGTGACATTTTAACTTCGTCTATTTCTAATATAAATAATAAAGATATAAATTTATTTTTTGCATCTTGCATCAAACTAAAGCATATTTTTAAATTTACTAAATTTTAATATTTACTAAATTTTATTTCTTGGAATATTACTAAGTAAGTAAACATTTATTTACAGTAAATAAATGTTTACTCAATAAAAAAAATGATAGTTAAATCAAATTAATTGATTGATTTAATCAAATTAATGATTTTTCTATCAAATAAATATATGTTTACATTTACTAATTTACTTAAAACTATTCAAACAAATATTTATTAAAATTTAGTATTTTTTTTAGTGTACATACCATTAGAATACATTACAATTTGTAATGTATAATTGCTGAGACGTTACTAATTTATATTTCCCCTTTTCTATAAAAAAACAAAGTTTTCGAACGAAACAACATTGTAAGAGAATCAACTATGGGCAGATAAAAATTCGATATAAACTAATGTGTCTACGCAAACAAAAATGCGACATATTTTTGTGATAAATACTTCGTGGATCGGTATCTAAACAGCATCTCGACTAGTTTACATGACGTTGAAACGCGCACATCGCGTTCTTACGCCGATGGTCTTGCTCGGGGTCGACCCCCCTCCAGATCGCGAGCCCGCGTTGGAGAAGACATTCACCTCGAGGAGAGCCAACTCCCAGCCGGATAGCCAGCCAGGTATCGTTACCTGTAGCTACGCATTTCTCGTGTCCCAGCCTCGCTCGAGCGAGTCACTTTTACGCGCTGGTCAGTGCGCACTGCAATCCGCACAGCGGTAACACGCTCTTACGTTGGTGCATTATTCACTATCATCCGGACTGCCATTTTGCAGAGTTGCGGAAGATTATAAAAAACGCGAGTGCGGGTGGATTCCTTTGTTAAGGTGCACGGTGTTCTCCAAGTCGCGGACACGCACAAGTGCGCGACGGATGGATGAATTCGGTGACAGCTTTTTACCTCGGTATCTTCATGTTCCTTTGAATATTATTTATCACTTTTAATATCTTATAAAATACTCATACGTTTCTTTGATTAATATTGCGATACTGATTATAATGATTAATTTGAAAAATAACTCATACAGCAGATTTCATCTGACATTTTGAAAACGTCTTTAGGACGTAAGACGGCGTCTTTAGAACGTCTTAGGACGTCTCTCGGATGTATGTATAGAAATAAACAATTGTTATTTTGGGATAATTGTGAAGTTACGTAAATTGCAATAAAAAATATGTTATATTTTGAAAGAAATAATTTTAGAATCTTTATTTCTGTAGAGCTTCGCAGATGTTACTTGAGGAATGTAACTGTGGCTACCGAAAGTAATATCGATTCTCAAGATGCTTCCATCTGATTGCGTTTTGGACATATCCAACGTGTTTCACTCCACCTCGGTAGTGATCGAAGGAACCTGTCTCAATAAATCCGAACCTACCGCAGTGCTTAGAGATGTATCAGCTCGCGTCCATGGCGGGGAAGTACTGGCTATTCTAGGATCAAAAGGTTCCGGCAAACGAGCGCTTCTCGATGTTATCGGTGAATATTTCTGATCATTCTTTCCAACATTGTATTGTAACGTTTCGCAAAATTGCAAACAATGTAGCGCATAAATCACTTTTAATCAGAGCTTTGAAATTTACTATAGCTAATCTTTTCTATACGAAAAGAACAGTTTTGTTAAAGTATCTAAAAATTTAATTACAAAACATTCAGTTACAGGTCTGAAAATAATTTTGTTGAATTAGCAAAATAATTATGCAGACTCGTTGCTAGAATATTAAAACTTCTTTAATTTCCTACAAAATCATTTTTATGATCCAGCAAAATTATTTTCAGATCTGTATCTACCTAAATTCTGTATCTACCTAAATTTTTATTTCAACAATTGTTCTTCCCATGTATTAGGTTGTCCAGAAAGTTCGTGTCGATGTTGAAGGAAAATTTAAACGCAGAAAATTTAAATTTTAGTGTACATTTATTAAATTATATAGATTAGTCGACATGAACTTTCTGATACAACCCAATATATCTATGACATTCATTTTGGCGTCATGCCATAATGAAAAAGTTTTTATAATTTTTATAATTTTATAGTTTTATAGTTTTTATAATTTTATAATTTATTTGTAGTTAAAAATTTTATTTAAAAAATTTAAAAAAATGGACATAAAGAAAAAATGGATGATAATAATATCCCAGATTCGGCGTATTAATTAAATTTAAAATTTCTACTAGCTGGAAGAGCGGAAGGCGAGACGAGGGGACGAGTTACCCTGAACGGCAACCTGCTGACTCCGGAGTTATTTCGGCGTCATGGCGGTTACGTAGCTCACAGATGTCACCTCCTGCCGAGTTTGACAGTTCGCCAGACTCTGATGTACGCCACGTGGCTCGCCAATCTAAACAATCGCGAGGCCCGAGTGCGACAAACTCTCGCCGACCTGGCGCTCTCGCAGGTCGCCAATCGATCGGTGAACGATCTCACCAGGCCGGAATATCGACGATTGATGCTGGGAGTGCAACTTGCCAAAGATCCGACTCTGTTATTGTTGGACGAGCCAACCTGGGACACCGATCCTCTCAACACATATCTCATCGTCTCGATGCTGTGGTCTTATGCCACCAGACGCGGCTCCATTGTTGTCCTCACTATGGAAACACCTAGGTCTGACGTGCTACCATTTGTTAGTCGCGTAACGTTACTGTGCCTGGGTGCGGTGGTTTATTCTGGACCCACCAGAAGTATGTTAGATTATTTTACCTACATTGGCTTCCCATGTCCGGAACTGGAAAATCCGTTGATGTATTACCGTAAGTAATACCGCATGGAACAATGTTATTCTCCTCCCTCCTTCTCTTTCATCCCTTTCTCCTTTTTCTTTCCTTGTGATCATTTCGTTTAGAAAATTGTAATTATTTTATTTCAACACTCTTTATTATTTTCCGAGTCCTTAGAACGTTTTAAAAAAGTAACTGATTTAAATAATGACGAAGATATTTAAAGAAAATTAATTAAAATAAATTAATAAATCAGAATTTTGTCATTTTTTCAGTATGCTTGTCGACTGTCGATCGTCGCTCCAGAGATCGTTTTCTGGAGTCTAATCAACAGATATCGGTTTTGGTCGAGAAATTCAAGGTGGATGGAGTGCTTTACATGAAAGAAGGACCCCAAGTGTCTCACAATATGAAAGATACAACTCTTGGTATTATGCACAAGGGCTTAGGACGTGGAATTAAACCTGGATGCTTCTCGACTCTTTTGGCGCTATATTTGTGAGTTTCCTGAATTATAATGATTTACATAAATGCAGTATCATATTAGTTGAACAAAATTAAAGCTTAACTAGTATAACAAATTTTTCAAAGCCAATTTTTCTTCAGAAAAAATTTTACTGACAATTATTAATTGTAAATCTTTTAACATTTCGATAGATTATATTGACATCACATATGTTTGAAAGTAAATTATCTTCGAGCTGATTCTAAAGTCTATCGGTAAAATTAAGATCGACCATTTTAGGATAACTTATTAATCTTATTATTATATTTAGACGAAGTATGGCGGCTACATTTTCGTTCAATAAGATCGGCCTGGGACACTTTGCTGCTCGTCTGCTGTTACTGCCATTCGTCATTGCTCTAATGAGTATACTGTATTCACATTCAAGTCCCGTACAATCAAGAATTTTCTTGCAAACCGGCGGCTTGATTTTCAATGTCTTGACGTTATTTTACGTAGCCGGAATAGTCGCGACATCCCTTTTGTGTAAGTCAAAAAGCAACTAATTTAAAAAAAATAGATAATAAACAGCTTTCCAATCTCTAATCTTCAATCTTAGAGATATTAAAATAATTTTTAATGTTTTTCGAATTTATTTTATTCATATCGCTATTGAAAATATGTTGAAGTGCATTTTCTCTTCTGATTTACATTTGGCACTTAATTACATAAAGATTGATAGTTCCAGGTTTTCGTGCAAGATATTACCAAGAGAAACGAGAGGGTCTCTACGGTGGCGCGATGTTCTTGACCGCATATACCATGCTGAGTCTTCCATTGAGTTTCATATCGACGCTGATAACGATCGGGATTTTGATTCCCATTTTGGAACTGGATCTCACCTCGTGGGCGTACGCTTCCGGTATTCTGTGGTCCAGTTACGTGGCAGCCGAGCAAGTAACGGTAGCTGTACTGATGGTGATCGGTAGACCCATAACTGGTGCCATTACAGTACTATACATGACCCTGTTATCTTTGATAGTTGCGTCAGGTGCGATTCGTAGCTTGAAGAACTTGCCTTATTGGTTGGCGATGGTGACGACCGCATTACCAACGAGATATGCATCTCTTGCATTGAACCAGTTGGTGATCGATACTCCCATTCTATCTAATTTACCCTACAACGAGAGTTTCACCTGTCCGGGTGTACCTGAGCTTTGCAGGTACCCTAATGGCAATATTTATCTGATAGAACGTTTCACTAGAGAAGGTGAAAATATCCGCGAGGTGTTATATATAGAGCTGAATCTACTAATCTCCTTAGCGTTTGCCGTCGGACTTATTATATTGAATAGCGTTTTGTATCTGTTGCCACTACCTGCCAGAGTGAAGGCGAAATTCAGAGAATAATGGATTGTTGAACGTAGACTCCTGAATAGTTGCAAGGACTATGTTAGAATTGTGACATAGGCGAGAAATGCACGTTAATTTATGCATGTCATTTGTAAATAAAGACAATTTGGCTAAATCTAAGTGACAAGATCGCTTTAAAACATTTGTAAAAATGGGTAAAAATTGTCTTGTCCTCCCTTGATAGACAGTAAATGGTCGTAAAAAAGTGAGCCTAAAGTGAGCCTAAATAAATGGACAGAAACACACGGCTGTTTAACAGCTGTTGAAACGAGTAAAATATACGCTTTTACGTATAAAATTCCAAGATAAGCGTTATTTCTGTCCATTTTAGGACTTTCATAAGTACAGCGCGCCATCTGATTCTGACACTGGCTGAGTATTCAGGAGCTTTAAAAAGCACGTCTAGTATTATATAATAATTATCAGTATATTCTATATTATTATTATTCTTCATTAAGAGATAATAATTATGACAGGAGAAATTTAATTTTTTAACAACTCAAAAAACATAGAGATACTGAAAATTTTGATAGTTTTATGGAGATTGCCAAGTTGCAAGATCAAATAAAAGTGCAACTTAAGATTACTATCTTAAAAAAAATAATATACTTAAGAGACTAAGGGAAAAGCAACTGAAGTTTCTGAATGCTTTTCCTCAAATGCTGAGTTTTGAAAAAAAACATTCAGAAACTTCAGTTGCTTTTTCTTAGTTTCTTATAAAGCTCGGTTGCATCAATATTACTTTAATATTAAGCAAAGCTTAAAATTCTCTTTGGCCCTATCTTAGTGCAACCGGGTTTAAAAAGGTCCAATTACACTAATGTTCTTTTGATTTTAAGCGAGACTTAAAAACTTTGTTCCTATCTCTTTTCGATTTTAAAACAAGATAGAGAGAATTATAAATTTCGCTTAGAATCAAAGTAACATTGGTACAACCGTGTCTTTTAGAGAGAATATTTTCCCCGGATTTGGTTTTTTGACCCCATTTGAGAGGTCACAGTACAATACGTATCAATTTTTAGCTTTTTAGCCTCTTCGGGGAGCAGAGGCTTTATGTTTTTGCCTTAGAGTTTGTCAACACTCGACAAGGATTCGAGAACGTTAAACTACGTTTAACATCAAATCCGAACAATTGCGTATGGAGGATGGAGATCAAACCCGGATACTATAGATCACGAATCAATTGCACTAAGCGGCGAGCCACTCGGCGCTCCGAAAAATTGTGAATGTGGCTGTAAGAGAAATTGTTCGAATGTGTGGTTGTATAAGAAAGAATAACAACTATAACTTGGTGTAAATGCGATGATAAAGCACGTCAAAATCAGATAAACATATTAATAAGAAAGCAAGAAGAATCTTTAACTGTCTAGTTGGATCTTAATAGTGCTCTTGTATAATTTTGTGAATTTATTGATCCATTTTTTGTTCCTGTACTAGAATTCTCTTTCTCGTTTTCGACAAATATTAAACATATATCTATTTCACTTTAAGTTTCAAAAGTGTACACTGACTCAGCAACAAAAAAAAACAGACCTCTTATGATCATCATATTTAACATTGAGCGAAATTCGAATATTCGGATTTGGCGCCGATTAAATGGCGTATGTATTACATTTATTTAATTTAAATTCTGAGTGTATATAAAATTGTAAATAACATTAGAATTAGAAATATCGATCAAAGAAAAAAACGCATATCAAAAATATTAAAAACTTTTATTTCATAAGATGTGTTACAAAATCATTTTGTTTATCTAGTATCATAATGTTAATTAGTATATATAACATTTCTTTGCAAATATATCATAATCATTCTGATAATTTACAACAAATAAGAATATATGTACAATATAATGCAGTTTATGTATAGTAATTAATCAAGCATTAGTAATGTTTACTTGATAATTGAAATATATTGCAATATATTACACGAAAAATACGAATCTATGGAAAAAAAAACGAATATATCAATAGAAACATAATATGCAATATAATTATGCATAATCAATAACTCCATTTATTTGTTAAATTACATATTTATAATTTAAAATGTATTAAAAATTTACTTTCAGGAATCATTGAAGGAAACATTGAATTATCATATTGCATATTACATTTGTGAAATATATTACAACTTATAAATCCTCGTCTGTAACTTGTCCCATTTCCTTAAGATCATCGGCAACAATGAATTCACAGTCCGTTGAACTGATGATCTGACTAATATCGACATTATGTGCGATCTCAATAAGTTTTAATCCTTCTCCTTTCACTACTTCAAATACTCCGAGCTCTGTGATAATTAAATCTACACATTGCTGACCTGTAAAGAACAAAAATTATTGCATAAAGTAACTAGAAATAATACAAAAATATTAGAAAATAATTACTTTTAAAGTATATTAATCAATAATAAATTATTTTCTTATTTTACGTATAAGCAAAATAAAAAAAATTTAAGTATCACTGATTTTTACCTGTGACAGGCAAAGTGCAATTCTTCAAAATTTTTGGACTTCCATCACGAGCTGTATGTTCCATAGTTACCACTACCTTCGTGCTCGCCGCGGAAACAAGATCCATAGCACCACCCATGCCTTTTACCATTGTACCCGGTATCATCCAATTAGCTAAATCTCCGTTCTCCGACACTTGCATGCCTCCAAGAATAGTCAGATCAATATGACCTCTGTGAATGTAAAAAAATATAATTATTAAACTTGTTTATTTTGAATATATTTTAATATTTGTCGTGAAAAAAACATGCTAATAATTAATCTATATAAATAATTATATACAAACCCTCGAATCATTGCGAAGCTCTCATCACTACTAAAGAAAGCAGCGCCGGGCAAAACAGTTACAGTTTCTTTTCCAGCATTGATAAGATCCGCGTCGACGTCATCTTCATCCGGAACAGGACCCAATCCAAGAATACCATTTTCTGATTGCAATGTCACTTTTACATCCTTCGGGATGTAGTTACTAGCAAGCATAGGCATACCGATTCCCAAATTTGCTACAAAAATTTTCGATTTAAATACATTGATGAGAAATTTGATTATTTCATTCAAAATCTCTCAGAGTATCTCCAATTCAAGTGTTTAACAAATTATTTTAAACCTACCATACATTCCATCCTTAAATTCGAGGGCAGCGCGCCTGATAATCATATTCCTTGCTTTACTAGCCGGTGTCACTTTTTTAGGCTTTATGGTTTGTTTCGTCGAATATTTCTGCAGAAAAAAATTATATTATTATTTAATATAATTAATTATATTATTTAAAACATTTACATAAATTATATATAATTAAATATGCATAACGATTATTAATTAAAGTAAATAAGCGCCAACCTCAATCCGTTTTTCATAACGTGACCCCTTCACAATCCTGTCTACGAAAATACCAGGTAAATGAATGTGATCAGGATTTAATTGACCAAGTTCCACAATCTCCTCTACTTCGACGATTGCTACTTTGGCCGCCTTGCACATCACAGGATTGAAGTTCCTCGCCGATTTCCGGAAAATTAGATTGCCGGCAGTGTCGGCCTTCCACGCCTTCACAAGTGCAAAGTCGCCAGTGATGGCGGTTTCCAAAACATAATTTCGTCCATCAAACTGATTCACGTTCCTCGGCTCACCCGATATCTCGGCCTTGCCGTTTTTGTCATATTTTACGATGACGTTGCCCTCCTGTACAATGGTACCAAAAGCTGTGGGAGTATAGAAAGCTGGAATACCAGCACCACCTGCTCTTACACGTTCCGCCAAAGTGCCCTAAGTAAGTAATAATCGTTATTCGATTTGTAACAATTTATGAGATTTATGATGTACCTTTCCTTATTTTTAAAGCATTACCTGCGGTGTTAATTCAACTTCCAATTGACCACTAAGATACTGCCTTTCGAATTCAGAATTTTCTCCCACATATGATGCAATCATCCTTTTGACTCTGTGCTCCTTCAGCAATATACCCAGCCCAAAGTCTTCTACCCCAGCATTATTCGAAACTAATGTTAGATCTTTTGAACCTTTTTTTAATATAGCTGCTATTAAATTTTCTGGAATGCCACAAAGACCAAATCCACCAACCAAAAGTTTGGCTCCATCATGTACATCAGACACAGCTTCCTCTATATTTTTGAAGATTTTACCATTTCCTACTGGTGTTTTCAGCTTTTCAATCTCCTCCTCCACTTCTGGGATATCAGCTTTGATGGAGAAATTAACTGTGCATACCTGTTAAATGAAATTTAAATTAGATCTGCCTAAAAAATATTTTAAAATATACCTTCAAAAATTAAAGAATGCATTATATTAATAATTGCAAAAATGAGAAATAAGATATACATTCAGAAATACAAAAGTATATAAAAATATTTTTAAAAATCGACGATTTACATTAAAATAACAAATCATTAAACAAATAGCAGTTTCTTAAAATAATTAATTATACGCCAAACATGTAATGCACAATTTAAATTTATTTAAAATGTATATTGCAACATCACTGAAAACAAAGAAAATTAAGATAACTCTTTCAGGCGGTTATACGTACATCTGATAAATAGAGAGCTGTTTACGCACCCGTGATACTTTTATAGCACCCCGAGGGCCGCTGCTCCAACGCAGAAATACACCGCTGACCCCTCTCAATGCGAATGCCATAGTCACCGTAGACTAAATACA
This sequence comes from Atta cephalotes, assembly GCF_000143395.1. Classification (NCBI taxonomy): domain Eukaryota; kingdom Metazoa; phylum Arthropoda; class Insecta; order Hymenoptera; family Formicidae; genus Atta; species Atta cephalotes. The sequence goes on from NW_012130143.1 coordinate 639,342, forward strand.
CAATTGTTATTCGTAAGACGTATATGAGTCCGTCGGAGATTAAGCTCGAGCTTAACGCTATCTGCTTCGATATTACTTCATCAATTCTTCCCGGAATAAATATCTTATTATTTATCTTGATCGTGTCTTTCGTCTTTTCGTTGTAATCAGTCTCGACGTGCCGAAATATCGTCTCGCAACAATTGTTAAGGAACTTCGCGCCGCGGAAATCTGCGAAACCTAACCTCTCACTAACAGCTCACACACGGAGGTACGGACGGTGACTGGACAGAACGGAACGCGCGCCGACATTTCAATTTAAAATTATGCGATCAGGAACGTATTAATCTGTATTAAAGCTTAAAAAATGGGACTTTGACTCATGACATGATTGCATCGGAAATCAAAGTATAGGGAAGAGTACAAAGAAAGTTCAAGAAACAGTTTTAAGAGGAGGAGATTTCGAGTTTAAAGCTCATATTAGAACGCACTTTTAACAGCTGATGTTAGCGTGCGTTAGTATTTTATTTAAATTACATATAATTATACTTAGAATTTCAGAAATAAAATTTCACAAATTACTAGTATTATTATGGCATTATTTTTGTAAACAATATAAACAATATTAATTTAATTATTTTTATCTATCAAATTGTTTTTTTATTAATTATAATTAGCCATATTTTTCATTCTTTTTCTTTTTTGAGGCACGGAAATATTCTACGCAGGCTTTATCGTGAAATACGACTCTGATAGAAAACGTATTTATCGTATTTACGCCGTTTTGTAGCGAGGACATCAGCTTTCAAACGATTATGCAGATATTAGATATTGATCTAAAAGAGGAACGATTTGATAATACAAATACATATATCTTCTTATTTTTTTTAATTGCGTTTCTTAATATAAAATCTCCACACAACTTCTCAAGAATTATTTTATCTGAAATATCAATAGACAGACAATTAATTAATTCATTGTATAAAGATACACAAAAAATGTCGTGAACCAGTATTTGCAACATGAAAACTCCAAAAGGTACTCTTATTTATAGTATATTATATTATATAATATATTTAATCATATGTTATATTTAATATGTATAAGAATTTATAAAATACAATATTACATGTTTTTAATAAACGTAAAATTATTGAAATTCTTGCGTAATAATGCTAAAGTGAATTAGAGAGGTCAGATAGAACACAGAGTCATAATTATATCATAGAACATCATCATGACGTCATTTGATATCTAAAAATTGACTTATAAGTGACAAATGAGGTCATGATAATATCCTCATTTCTGTATTCTATTTGGATCTGTTTTTTATATGTGTTTCAACAAAAGATTTTTCCTACCTTCGTTATCTTAGATAGCGAACATCAACCTTTATAATGGTGATATACATTCTATAAATAGTCTTCAAGATGTTTGGTTTCATAATAAATATTTATTCGTGTGAAATCAATGAAGATGAAGCCTTTATTATAAAGACTTTATTTCTCGAAAATGAATATAATAATTTCTCGCATTTTGTGATCATATTGCATGAACTTAAATATGTATTAAAATATTATATTAATCCATTCTTATCACTATAATCCGAATGCTCCTCGAGGAACATTAAAATGTCTTATAAGATATCAAAACGTTTTATAATTATTATATATAATTAACTTATGAAATAATTGAAAAGACAAGTTTGACGTCCTTAATTTTCAAACATTCTTTATCAAACTAAAAACATCTTTGAGATGTCTTCTAGACATGTCTGTTGCCTGGGTGGATACTAATGAATACTAATACAGTTCATGTTAGAATAATATTATTGATATCACGCGATACCAACGCAATAACGTCATTTGATAATGCCAATCAGCATATTTACGCTGTCGTTCGAATAATTAATAATATATAATAATCACTAACAGATATTTTCTGCGTCTTTTTTTTATAGCGAACGATTTTACATCGATATCGATTTGAATGAACAGAACGTTTTGTTATAACAAGGAAATTAAGATCCGTGCTTTAATACAAAAGAAGAGAAAGAATTTACAATAATAAATTCTTTTTTAATACAGTTTTTTAATACAGTTCTTTAAGATAATATCTTTCGAATAATATCGAAAATATTGTCATTGATTTTCTGCGCAATCTATAAAGTATTACCTTTCATTGTCCTCTATTTTCCAATTTGAGTTGCTACGCTCTTGCCATATGACACAGTGTATGATATGATTATTACGGAGTATATTGTAGATTTTAGCCTACATCTTTACCACGCATCTAGGATCGAATACAGCTCGATTCATTTGAGGAACATTCGTAAATCAAATTATTCGTTGATTACGTTCAGCAGAAAAAGCAACTTTACAACTATCGTAAAATTAATTCTTTAATTTTAATTATTCTTTTTTGTTCTTAGTTCCTCACTGGATCTAAATGTATAAATCATATTAAAGAATTTTAAAAGCTGCTTTTTTTGCTGAACGCAGTTATTTTTTAAATAAAATTGTTCAAAGAGAAATGTAATCACGATTGACGCTAAACATGCGCCCACGTGTAGGCCTCTGGATTACGGTAACACAAGAATAAATGAACGTCATCTTCTTCAATCAGAAGAACACTTCGTTCATAGATAATTTCATCACTTCATTGTTCGACATTTTGTTGGACATGTTTTTTTCATTACATTGTTGATCCTCTCGTCATCGATGTCGGCCCGCTCTGGCATCCGTCACAGCGCCCCACAATTCGATCACAAAATCGTCAGTAAAACCAAAGTCCTCCAAGTCGGAGTTGTCTATCGCTTCGGCAAAGTCTATACTGTTGCATTTATCCTCGGCAAGTTCCCAGATTTGTGTCGCTGTAATAAATCAGATAACAATCGAATATCAATTTTAAAATAAAATAGAGACTCAAAAATTCATCAATAAAACTATACTAAAAAAGTCTTGTTGTCGCATATTAATTGGAATTCTTGTAGATTCAGAATGTATATTAGACACTTGTAAATTAGACACTTACAATTAAATCTATCTAATCAAGATAATTAAAAATTCAATTATAGTAAGAATTCTAATTCATATAATCAGAATTCGTACTTTTATACTTCTTGTTTGTACAACCAAAACATTTTTTTTAGTGTATATGTTTATTTAAATTGTTACCTATATGCTATTCTCAAGGAACACATAAAAGCTAACAAAAAATCAAAATGATTTTATTTTTATTCTTAACATCAATAAAAGTCAAATTTTGTAACCAAAAATCATCATTTTAATTTTCACGCTTCTTTTTTTTATAGAGACATCGATATCGATTTGAATGAACAGAATTATTTCGTTATAACAAGGAAATTAAGATCGGTGCTTTAATACAAAAGAAAGAGAAAGAATTTATTTAATAATAAATTCTTTTTTAATATAATTCTTTAAGATAATATCTCTATTTTAAAATAAAATCATTTTGATTTTCTCTTTACTTAATACGTTCCTTGAGTTGAACTTACCTAACTCCGTATCGGAGATGCCCATGAAGCTTTCCAAGATAGTGTTAATCTTCTGGACGCCTATCGCAGCAGCATCATCAATCTACGCAAATATTTACTTTAATTATCGCTCAATGTTCTCAACTATTCATTCAACTGGGAAAAGCGGTATATCAAAGTAATATGTGATATAAAATATATAATATCAAAGTGTGTATATGATATCTAGATAATTCAAATATTTCATAACACAGGAAACTAACACTTGTTTTATTCATCATTTTTAAAGATTAATATTATTAGAGAAATGTTATTCCCGATAAAACTATTTATTTATCTTACGAGTTCACTACTTGAATCTGCCATTGTTTCTATTTTACACACCTGCTCTACGATTTGTGCGCTACCATCAGCTTTGAATCTCAAAGTCTCCTTGCCGGATCCATAGCCAGGCTTTTTTCCTTTTTTGAGATCACCACGCGGTCCGATGCTACCAAAACCGTTCTTCTGCGGCTCCACTAGCCTCAGCGTGAACGTTGAACCCTTCGGTATATCTTTCAACATCTTCGCTACCTCAAAATGCCGCCTGCCGACGAGGCTGGTCGAATCAATCCTTTCGATATGATCGCCCACTTCAATCACCTTTATCCTGTCAATCACAGAACCTTCCTTTATACGTTTTATGAAAGCGTAGCCGGCACCATTATCAGTGATCGTCAGGCCCAAAGCGTCATCCGTTTTCACCAACTCGATTTCTTTCGGTTGGCCTGCACCGAAAATGCATTAATTATTTTTTATCTGCTTCATGCAACCTGTGCTTTCTAATTGCAAGAAAGTATAATGCATAGTAACCTTTCTTATGTGCGAATATGAAGTCGCCCACGCCGATTTGCCCGCCTAATAGCTCCGTCATGTCCACTTTGTGCGTGTTGAGTGTGCAAAAAAGAATCTGGAACGTCAAATCTTATTTTATTTTCAACATTTGAATATAACTTACCCTTACTCCTCCATCATCTCCCAAATTTTACAAAGTAAAATTTGGGAGATGGTAGAGGAGTAAGGATAACTTCTATTTAATTTGTTCATCTTTATGTATATTATTAATCCCTTTTCATTTGGGGTCTTTAAAGGAACATCAATATTTTGATTGTGAATTTTGACAAATAAATTTGAATCCGTAAAAAATAAGTAAAATATAATTCGACTTCTATGATGAAACTATGTAAAAACTAAGTAAAAACTCGTTAAAACTTTGATTAGAATTTTTTCAGATTTTTATATAATCCGAAACAATAAAAAATTTGCTCTGTTTCTCGAAGACCCTGATTGTTGACAGAAAAATTTATTGTTGCCGGCGGAAAATTAAATATATTTTTATTAAAAATGTCATCTTCGCTTTAGATTTAATATTATTCCTTCATGACAATTTAACCAATTTAATTTTGATGTCTGATTTAAATTTTATTGCAAACATTTCGTAAAATTTAAATTACATCCAAATTTATTTTCTCAATTCCCTTCGACCATCATTGCGATACAGCATGGTGCTACGATGATTTATTTAGCTTAGAGAGATTGCGAGAGAAACTAAATCCCTCACGTTCAAGCGACCCATAACAAGTCGACGAGCGACCTGGTTACATTGCGACGACCGCGTTTATACGATGAATTACACATGGCTCTCTCCTCTTTCTCTCTCATCTAATCGAGACATATCCGCCAGGTCGACGAGAGAGAGGCCACGGTCCGTGACCGGCGCTTCCTGCGTCCGGTGTCGTTTCTCCCTACGTGGGATGCTTTGCGTTGGAAACCAAGCCGTTTCCACTCCGAGTAGCTCCATTACCATTAAGTCACCGTCCTGCATTGCCGATTTCTCCAAATGTAAAGGAGGACTCGCGTAATTTTGCCTACATTTCACAGCATTTCGCGGATTCTTATACATTAACATCTTTAGAAAGTATTTAAAATAAAGTTGTGTATTAAAAAAAAGAAAAGAATAGAGTCTATTTAGCAAATTGTTCTTAATATAATTTCAAAGTAAAGAAATGCAGACACGAATAACCCAAATATCTACTTACTACGTACTTGGAGTTAAACATCTTAAGTCTTAAGATGTAAATCAATTACAAATTACAAACTGATTGAATCCCAAAGCGATTTTAGCATCTTAAAATACGATACTTAATATTTTATTGCAGAACCACATGGTTTACTCTTACTACATCTATTATGTTTCAAGACCCAGTAAATGAGAATAGATTAAAATGGATTGAAATTTTTTTCTATTCGAATGCGTATTTTAAATAGCGAATACTTTTTTTGGATTTGATTAGATTCAATTGGATTCAATTAAATTCAAACGGATGTAATTGGATTGAAAAACTGCATTTCCTATTCAAAATTTGGAATTAAACAGTATTCGCAATTGTGTTTGTGTGCACAGAAAAAGCTAATATTATTTTTAGATTGAAAGACATAGAAATATGCTCCATGCAATTCCTATAAATGAACAAAAATGCATTCAGAAGAAAAGCATTCATTTTAACATTCGTGAATCAATATTTCTGAAAATCTGAATCTCCATTTCTGAATTCATTTCAATTCATTCTCCTTTGCTGAGGCTGTGCTTCAAAATTTACTCAGTTCTGAAAATCCATAATATATGTGACGTAAACTATAGACTTTTAGTACTGGCTGTAAAATTTTGAAACACAGTCTGAGATTATCTTAAAACAAGAGCAAGCTTATAATTTAAATTTATACCAGCTTATAAGTTTCAACGCCTAACAACCAATTCTATCTCCAAAGAAACAGCTCAACGAATTAACGACATTCAGTCCTTCGATACAACGATTTAACGAATCCTTTCTTCTCTCGATAAGAAAGTCTCAACTATTTAACGGCATTTATCGGAGTCTTCGCGCTCACCTCTTCCGCGGGTAGGTCATAACGTTCGGCAATTTTCTGATACAGTTCCCGGACATTGCTGAAGTCCGATATCAGTCCTGTGGGACTGCCGTGGGCCAGTTGGCAGTGGAAAACCAGCGTCGATGGCCGCGGGTCTCGGGGTGGCGATCTCGTCTGTTCGTGTTGAAGAGGAGGACCGTTCCCCGATCGGCTACTAGTACCGTTACCATTCGTGTCGTTGTCATGACCATTGTCATTGCCGGCCTGATGATGCTGATAGTTGTAATACTGCATACCATTTGCAGCCTTCTCCGTTACCGGCGATCTCGGCGTGGTTCGCGCCTTGAACAGCGGCATCCTCGAGTCTATGAAAATAAATTATTCTACAAAAAAAGGCCCCGTTATTCAATCCGATGTGACGTGCTGGATTCTCATCGCAAAATTAAGTTATTATAATCGACAAATTGATAGCTGAGAAATGTGTGACTCTAAGCCTCCCGCGATCCTTTCACGCTGCTATCTTGAGATGGAATCGACATGATCGCGACAATGATTTATGATATCACAATAGATATCCGCGTACTTTTTAACTTTTTAAATTGAAGTCTTTTTAATTTGAAGTCATGCAAAATATTTAGTTTGTCGAATGTTTATAGAGTACTGCAAATGAGATTAAAAATATTTTTCTTTTAGTGAAGTTACTTTAATCTATACTGTAATAAATTATAATGATTTATTTCATAGAAAAATCAGTTTTGCTGAAGTATTAAAAAATTTATTTAAATATAAATCTGAAAAATAAATTTGTTTACGTCGCACGATGTAACGATTGCTAAGTTAACTTTTTATCCAAACAGGATAATGCTACAAAAGATTTTGAGCGTTCTACATAATTATTTTGATGGTCCAACAAAATTATTTTCAGATCTTTATCTACCTACAATGTTAGATACTTCAATATAACCGTTCTTTCAGTGCACGAATTTCTCTATTTCATTGAAGAAATCACGGTAAGAAATTAAAATCGCGAAGATAAGAAGTTAACTTAGTAATCGTGCGAGGTAATAATTATCAGCTCAACAATCACTTCTATGAATATGTTCGATTCTCAGATCCACGGTATTGACATAAGAGAAATGAGAACCACGGGAGAGGCACACGATAATTGCAATCTCGCGAAACCGCCACACGTTCAGGAGATAAAAGCATGTATCGACCACATGTTCTATTGCCAAGAGTATCCATTGTATGCTCGTTTCTTCTGTATTATATGCAAGATAAAATAACTGATGCGATTTATTCAAAATAAAAAATATAAGATAAGTTCCAAAAACTTATTTAAAATAAAATATAAAATATAAAATAAGAACTTATTTAAAATATTAAATAAGAAATAGGACCCGAAAATATATTTATTTATTTAAAATAACTTAGAATAACTTTTATTTAAAATATAAAAATAACTTGTCTTTTATTTTAAATAAGTTCTTTTCGAAAGGTATTTTCTATTTTATTTAAATAAAAAATAGATAGATTTCGGAAACTTACTTAAAATATAAAGTAACAAATATGTATTTTAAATAAACGTTTCAAATAGTATTTAAATAACAAATATTTTGATAATTTTGTTTATTTGAATATACAAATACATTTCTAAATACGTTTCAATTTTTTTTATAGCTACAGCCTATAATTGATATTTAATAGTATTAATCCTTCCAGAATCAGGTGGAAAATCAACATGGATCATATGTGAATATATCTCACGTACAATATTTCCACACGTACAATATTTCATCATAAATATTAGGTGTGAGAAAAAGTTCGTGGCGTTTTTACCGTTACATCTAACGGGAAAAACGCTACGAACTTTTTTCCATACCTAATAAATAAATATACTATAATTTAATTACTCACTGTCACTTTTATTGATGAATTGATAACATAACTGATACAATTTATTTAAAATAAAAAATATAAAATAGGTTCCAAAAAATTATTTAAAATTCACAATCGATAAAAAACTGATACAACGTATTTAAAATAAAAAATATAAAATAAATTCCAAAAACTTATTTAAAATATTAAATAAGAAATAGGACAAAAGAAGTTATTTTAAATAATAAATACTAATTGTTTGTAACACTTGCGCTCAACAGTATCAGACGAATTTATAAGATGCTCCTGTTTTCGCATATTACACAATTTACATAAAAACAGGAGGATCAATTCTTCGAAACAGTACCACACTATGTCTCGCTGACCGTAACATTATTCATTTATATTACCATGCAACATATTTTATGAATCGCTGAAAAAGAATGACCTGAATTCCGAAACGTATGATTTATTCATTAAATTTTTCTGCTATTCACTGTTTGTCATATTAACATTGTATGCGATTAAATTACTTTATATAAACTTTATTACCGCTCGATTCAGACCGTCATTTCTTTACATTTTGCATTACAAAAAACGAGCGAATTTTAATTAATAAATACTAAATAACTGTTTAATTTTTTTTTATTTAAAATGTATATTTTAAATAAATTTATTTGAAATAAGACTGAGCCCTGATTATATGCTTATCGCGAACTTCGTTCTTCTATACGCGAAATCACTCACGTGCGTAGCGGTCACGCACGGAACAACGTGCGTATTAATTAAGTACGCATCTCTCGGGCGCGACGTGTTGTCTACTCGGGAAACCGATGTTTTTCTCGCAAAGAAACTTCTATGTAAGACCTTTTTAAAACCAAGCCTTCCTCATCAGTTGCTCGTTTTCGATTCATGTCACCCACTGTCTTCAAATTATAGTCTTCTTCATCTTTTTTCATACGATACTCATTATTCACCTGAATTCTCTTTCAGCGAGAAACTATAACGGTCATTTTACATATATGTTTTTTTATGAATGTTTTTCTTCGCCTTCTTTGACAGAAAAATGTCTGAGAGTTCATTGAATATTTCATTGAATATTCACATGCCACAGTTTTAAGTTTCATTTAATCGCACGAGATAACAATATCGCGATCATAGATCAAAATCTGAGGTTTAAATTACGGAGAGGATTCTGATATTTCAAACAATCAACTCCAACGTTTATCGCATCAAACAGAAAATGGTTTTACAACGTATTACTCTCTAAAACTTTTAAAATGAATTATCGCTCTGAAAAGTGAAATCTTATTCTGAAGATTGAAAATAATTGAGCCACTCCTTTTTAAGATTGATTTAATTTTTACTCTTTAGTTAGAATGAGATTTCACTCTAAAAAATTTAGAAAGTACAAATTCCCGTTCTTCTACTTATGTCGTTTTCATCAGTCCATAATATTTCATCGCACGTGTTCTGAGCTATCGCAAAATCCGCGACAGTGTCCGGCGTCATGCGAATGCGTTGGAAAAACGTTGTTCTTGCCGATCCACGTTACGCAATGAGAATAATAGCTCAGCAGGAAAATATAGTAAAAATATAATCATGCGCTGTACTCGCTAAACTACCTACGTAACATATGTTATTCGCCTCAAATTTCAACCTAACGCAATTGTTATCCAGAGTATTTCAAACCTAATGCGTTTCTCTTCGATTATAAATAACAGCAAAAATCAGAAATTCAAATCAGTTTGATTTCAACCAATCTGATAACTAACAGCGAATGTGCAAATATGAATTCTTCATATTTTCTCACCGTTATCTTTTTTTTTTGTATCTTTTTTTTTGCAAAAATTAAGTTTCACAGTGCATAATTTCTTAATAATGTATAAAAAGATAATGAAAGTTATCTTTTTTCTAAAAGAGATAGTTAATTAATTTTCAAGTTTAATTAATTTTCTTTCTAATATTATGAGCTAATATTTTTCATTAAATATATTAGTATTCTCTAAATTTTTTGGAATGGAACCTTAAAAAAATCTCTAAATATGAAAATTAAACCAGTCTTGAAAAAGAGTGATTCAATTTTTATTCTTTAAAGACCGGTTTCACCGTAAGTTTCAGTATAAAATTAATTTTAATTTTTAAGAATTAGAAAAAGATAAACAATAAGTTAAATCTCGTTTATTGATGGAATCGGACTAAAAATAAAATTTCACTCTTTAGAGATTCACTGTAAAAGTTTTAAGAATAGAATTACAGATATAAATCATGACGGAGATTATGACAGAGATTATCTCGTATGTTGTCAATAATTTTATCTCATAATCCAGATGATATTAAAACTCAAGCGATAACAGGTTTCTCGAAATATTCGAAATATATGTACTTGTTTCCACAAAAAAGTAGCTTTACAATTGTTATAAAATCCTTTAATATAATTGGTTCTTGTTCTTAATTCATTGAATTAAACTAATTATATTAAAAAAAATCTTACAACAGTTGTGCAGAGCTGCTTTTTCTATTGAATGTAGCCAATGGCACAGGCGGATTCGTAGTGTTTCAAGATCAAGAAATTCAAGAAATCTTGTCTTGGTTTTGTTTTGAATTAAGACAAGAACCAAAATAAGAAATTGGAAACTGATTTCAAGATAAAACAAGAAATTGTTATCAAGATCAAGATTTCTTGACAATAAGTTAAGAAATTTCAAGAAATTTCTTGAATTTCCGTTATAGTTTTTATTTTTAATACTTTATTATTTTAATATTTTATTATTTTATTTCTGATTTGAGTAAGTTAGGTTTCAACATTCTCAATTATATTTATTGATACTTATAACAGATTATAACAGGTTATATAATATATAGAAATGTATATTCATACATTTTCATTAAATAGCAAAATAGCATATGAGTAGAGTGTAAATCGATTATTGAAAAAGTGAAGTCCCTGATCTAATCAAATTAAATTATACTTACCGATACATCCTTTTTGTCCCGATTAACCTTACATTTATGTAAAGGAATATATATAAAATTAATATTGCGAGATTATTTGCAAAAGTAATCTATTATGTATAAACTTTTGAGTACTTCTACTAATAGTATTAATTAAATCAGGAATAATTACAATATATAATAATTATAATAATAAGAATTATATTTAATAATCTTAGGAATCTAATAATCTGACATAGTTATAGTCTGAAATAGTTACTTGGTAGTCTTCTACTTCATGATATTTTAAAAATGATAATTTGAAAAATATTTTTAATCTTTATTAATAGATTTGTGCATAATAAACATTATAGGCACACTTTTAAACCATGAATTTAAATATAAAACTATGAGACGACTCAACATTCAATTTATACCTATGTTTTCTTATTATCTCTTACAACGTGATATAATAAAAGAGCCACAAGGGCCTTGCTTAAAAAAAATCAAGAAGTTTCAAGAAATTCAAGATTCTTGAATTCAAGACAAGAAATACAATATCAAGAAATAGTCAAGACAAGAAAAACGAAATTTCTTATCTTGAAAATCAAGACAAGACAAGAAATGCTCTTTAAAACAAGAAATCTTGTCTTGTTGAAACACTACGAATTCGGTTTACAGGTCGTTGACGTCGCGTCGCAACCTCTAAGTAATTGCAATTGCAAGCCACCGGATTTCGTAAACGGCTATTCTGCTACGACAATGCGAATTGTTCACGAAGCGCAATATCGCCATTCCAATTGTCTCCGATTACGGTCAATTATCTCTGATGAATCTAAAAGGAGATTGTACTGCAAATTGCGATTGGGTTCATCATCAAGCTCGTTAATTAATTGCTAGTATAACACAATAAAGAATTTTAAAAAATTCACGAATTCAAATCTGGCTAGGAATAAAATATGGAACAAGCACGCGCATTATATCAACATGAGAAATTTCCTTTCCTTCATTAAATTTTGTTTCGCTCTGTCAATTAGCGGCATACATCGATTTATATTTGTTTCGTGCAAACTACTGGCTCCAATGTTTTACCGTTTGATATTTATTCCACGGTGCGTTAGCACTGGAGAGCAACTCTCATCCGAGTCTGATTGTTCGTCGGAATTTACTCGATAAAAGCTGTTTATCGCGTCTCCAATTAGCGCATCTCGCAATATGACGCATTGAGAAAAATGTCTGGTTAAAAATGAATCAGAAAATTTTTATTGTAGTAATCATGTATATCAGTCAGAATTCTCCTTGTTACAACTAGAATTATAGTAGATTTAACGAAAAATTCGAATTCATCCGTTTTTAATTAGAATTCCAATTAATCCAACAGGCATTTTTTTCATTTGAAGGCTGACACCGTAAATCGAGCGGCAAATAATTACACAACTGTACATAATAATTTCCGACTCTTCGTTTTGTCATCGTCGCATTGCCATGAATGTGCCACGAGAGATAAACGAGGTAATATAACAGGTTTTGCGCGATATCGGAATGTTACACAGCGAAAGTAACAGCGTTTTTCTTATATATATATATAT
>NW_012130143.1:652144-670644 GCF_000143395.1 Atta cephalotes
ATGAATCTTCTAAACATGGAGAAAAATGGTCATTTTTGTAAGACTAGTAAAAATATTTTGACTATTTTTGCGAAACTCATGATAAACTTTACTCTTGCCTGAAAGTAAAAATACGGCCAGAAGTGTAAGGTAAACATTACATACATTACATACAATTAGTAAAACCATTCAAGTAATTATTATCTTTTAGTAAAATAAATCATACTTTCAAGACTTTATACACCTGTAATTTTTTGTCGCACAGTAAAATAAATTTTTTCAGTCTAAGATAAAAAATACATCGATGAAGTAAATTCTATTGAGATATTGATAATTTATAGAGAGAGATTTACTTTACAAAATGTAAAAAGTACATTATAATACAGCTATAATATATGACGATTGCTCATTTAACAGAAAAGTAAATTTTACATAAATTATAGACATCTGTCCCTATATAAACCTGCCAAGCCCAATTTAAATTTATTAATTCTAGCTCTCTCATATTACTTTACATTTTTCTCCGTGAGCGGCAGAAAACTTGTCGGAGGTTCTCGGGACACCCTATGTAATGGTATACACGTCAATACCGTAACGTTACGAGCGAGTACACGCCGGCGAGTACAAATAACACGCAACGCCCGTCCGGAACGTGCAACTGAAAAGACCGGCCTCTCACCTCTTCCTCGCCGTGATCGGCGCGCACCTGTCCGTATCCACGTCCGTATGAGCTTTTTTTTTCACGATGATGACGTAATAAAAACGCAAGGACACTTTATTCGGCGATCACGTAGAATACTACGCTAACGGAGCAGCAATCAACTGCGACGCGTTCGTCGTCGCAACTGACTAGCCACCGGGATCCAAATACCCCTTTCTTTCCACTCGTTCGCCCGTTATCGTTTACCCGTTATCGCTCGCACGCTCGATCTTTATCACGTTACAGGCGCAAATGAGATTCGCGATCCGCGTCGAACTGCGAATCCAAAGATCGACGATGATCAATCTCGATAATCACGCGGAGAGCGTGCGAAGAAGAAAAGAGTATATACTTCATCCAAAAAATATCCTGGGGATCCCTAGGAAAATTTACTTCAGAGGACATAAACACACTATATACGTATTGGAGATTGAGGACTGCGAATTAGAAATTAAAATTCAACCAATTAGATCATTTTAGTTTTAATCCGTTTCGTTCTGATTGGTTGAATAAACTTCACTTCGCAATTTGCAACCTCCAAGTAGACATGACTTTAAAGATGTTTTCTGGACGTCTTTAACCTGTTTTACAATTTTTGTTTCCTGTTTCTTGCCTTTTGTTATTTTTTACATCTTGTCTTTTTGTTTCTTATCCGGTTTTTTGTTTTATATCGCCCGAGATAAAAGTTAACGAATTCCGAAAGAAACAAGAAATACAATTGTTGATAAAACGGTTGCACAGAAAAAAAAAACAAAAGATAAAAAACAAGAAACAGGAAACAAAGAGCACATTGTAAAATAGACTTTTAGGATATCCTTTGGAGATCTTTGCTATATAGCTGATAAAAAATTCATCAGAAATTAAGAGTCAAAATTGGATTTTATATTCGTTTCCATCAATACAGATTCAATTTAATCGCCATCTTTTTCTAATTTTATGAATAAAAAAAAGATGGTAAGTCAATTGAGAAATTAAAGTTATTTTATATTGATAGAAAGAGCCAGCTAGCTTCTTTCTATTACGTCAAATTTTACAATAAGAATTCAAAAATCAAATTTGAATTTTTGTTCACAATGGAAATTCCAGAAATATGACAGACGATTTAAAAAGATGGAATTAATATATCAATTTTTTTAATAATATTATTTTTAATATAGAGAGCTCGAATTTATACTGTTAATATATCATCACTGCCGATTATTTATGACAATAATCATATGACCTAACAGTTCACTTATCAGTGAATTATAAATGGCTCATTCGTTTATCAAACGTATTATTTTTAATTGGGTCGAATTATTTCAGAGAGTATTCTACTCCAAAATTGTTAACTTCCAGAAAACAAAAGGGAAAGATCGATAACATTAATATATTTAAAATAAAGAAAACATTCTATTGTCTATTTTTCGAAGAAGAATAAAATATCTATAGAATGTCTTCAGAATAAATTTTCCCATTACGATCGTACTCATCAATGATTTATCTGCCGTTTAAGAATAATTGATTTCAAGAATAAGGTTCCTCTCTTGAAATATACCTTGAAGTTTTTCTTTTCACATATTTATAGAGTTGTCTCGGTACATATCCAAAAAAATATCAAAAATCTCCGGAAGTCCTCTCGAGGTAGACGATACGGTTCGAATGAATTCCACCTGCACGACGTATCTTCTAATTCATTTAATACCAACGGCACTTCCTTCGGATACGAGAAAACATTATGTAGCGGGAGAAAATCGCATGAAGCCGATTTCACGAGCTCGCGTGCCACCGTGAGCGGAAAGCAACAGCGATAGGACTGATCGTGCGGGGCTCCTTGTGCTAGCTGATCCCCCTCAAGCCCGTCAGGTATCCATCGCTGCGTCATAACACTAACAATAAAGTGCGAACAGTTGTCCACTGTTGGAAGTCCTCTGCAAAAGAATTTGTTTAAAAACCAATACATTAAAAAAATACATGAATATTTTTTTGTCGTTTTATTTTTAATAAGATTCATGCCCATTTCCACCAACGTAGATTAATTTTAATCTCATTTTTAGATCCAGTCAGATTCTAAAGATTAGAAAAAGACAAAGAGTAAGTTGAACCGAGATTAATCTATCTTGATGAAAATGGATATCAGTTTCACAATTTTACGGTTTAATTTTTAATCGAGGTTCAACTTGTTTCTCATTTCTTTCCAATTCTAGAATTAGAAAGAGATAATATATAAGATGAATGAGTAAGTTGTGAAACTGAGTCTAAATCAATTATGAAAGGAAATCGTTTTCATCATAAGATGCATCCATTTGTTTTGGGCTTAATTTTGATTTCAGTTTTAATTAACTGTTTATATTTTTCTAATTCTTATAATATTATTATAATATATATTATACGAAAAAAGGATAAGTTCTTAAAATTAGAAAAAGATAAGTTAAACAGAAAATAAAATTAATTTTACATTGGTGATACCGAGTTTTAATAAGTAAACGTTTGGATAAAGAACGAAATAAAAGATAATTGAATTTTCCTGGTATATCATGTTGTAATACGTTAACATATAATGCATGTTTCATCAAGTAAATTATCATTAATTACGTATTAAATATATATTCGCTTTCATGTGTGTATTTAAATCTTTTATTTAAGCTTCAATACCTACAATACCTATAGGAAAAGTATCACAAATGGCATCGTTATTGCCGGGTCGTTGAACGATGCAAAATGCGTATCGTACAATACCATATAAAAAATCGTGAAAAAATCGTGTAAAAATGTGAACACTCTCAAAATTTAATTCATTATACGCATAATACTATAATTCATATACTCATATACTTATTAATTACAAATTATTACTGTCCCGTTAAAACGCAGGACACTTATTTTGAAAATCGTACAGTTCAATATTATATTTTTTGTACAAAAGAACAGATCGTTTTTCGATTTTAGAAAGACTTCCGAAACTGGACGTGAGTCACTCTCAAAGAAGTCCTATGTCGCGATCAGACAGATTATTTCCGACAGATTGCACGTATAAGGCCCATATAAATACCGGAAGTAAAATCGATATTATTAATGATTTCTTCTTTCCCTTTCTATCATTATTAATAATCTTGGGAGCCTCGAATATCAAAAGAGATGATAGCTCTCGTTAAATGTATCAAATACAGTAACACTGCGAGAGATATCTTGTCTAAGGGCCAAGTCTCCGAAGTACTCCGAAGATAAGCGTCGATCGTCCAGCACCGCTCGAGTATTGTTCAAAGATATCGGATAAAAATATCGCATAACAACATATTCCCCGCATCGCACTTCGTACAAACAGTAACAACATAGCGCACTTGTTAACAAAAAAACTCAAATGCACTATAGAAAAAGTTCAGTCTATATATGGAATCGTTTGGAATTATAACACGTTTATACTATCTAATTGCGCTCACATATTTCTAAACTCTTTGACTTAATACATTGTGGACAGGTCGCGTAAGTTCATAGTTTTCCATGTGATAGATAATCAAATAATAATGTTAATTGGTGGTAATTTAATTCCCATTTTTTACGTATTGCGTAATAAGTAAATCTCGTAAAGAAGTTTATATGATAATTATACGTAGTAAAATCATATACATTACGACGATTTATATTTTATCATTAGTTTCTTTACCAGTCCATAATGTGTTAAGACACATACATAAGTATGTATACATATAAGTATTTATGTAATTAAGTATTTTAGGATCTAAAATCTCTCTTAAGAATTCCGAGACGGAAGAACGCAGAAAATATTACATTTACATCCGAAAGACTTTGCGAATACATACAAATGCTTATACTCTATTCGTTATTGCTTCAATATATATCTGTATAACATCCATATCAATTAACGTGAAATAATCATCTAAAAGTTTTATAAAAAGATATAAAGACAAAAAGCTAACGCAACTAATTTCAATTACAAACGAGTAAAAGTTTTAAAAGTTACGGGCAGCTAGATGCAGCTCTGGTTGGATGATAAACACCTTTGAGACGCGGCCACAGTTCGATTTATCTTCCATCATCAAGTAATTCCTCATCGGTACGAGCAGTTCGTCGTACGGGTCCATGTTTAGTTGATATTCCTGCATGGCCCGGTATATGGCCTTGAAAGGTGGTTGTTTTTGCGAGTGAAACGTGCCACGGGAACCATGCAACACCAGAGCACCTTCTCTTTCCGCTTCCGCACATACTGACATGTACATGCAATGGTCAGGTCTGTAGTTGTACCGGCATGAATATACGTATAGCTTCTCCGGATGATAATGGAATATTATGTTGATAATGTCCTGATCGCCCCAGGTTATCTTCAGTCTATACTCCTTGTGAATGGGAATTACATAGTCCGTCCATCGGAATTTCCTCATTCTCGTCAGATTCATCAGCATCACTCCTGAATTGACTCCCAACTTGCCATAATATGGATGTTTGGCGAATCGATTGTACCAACCAGTGTTGGGATCCTCGTGCTCAGGACTGAGGGCTGCCAGCTGACTGGAGTTCATCTTCTTGAAATTGTCCCAGACTTTCTCGGGTGGCGCCAGAAACAGAGTGTCTGTATCCACGTAGAGAACCGCATCCGTGTCATTCAGTACAGTCTAAAACACAAATCCTGTAAATCTTGCTCTCAGAAAAAACAATGTTAGTTAGATAATGATCGTGTAATTTTTTCCCTAAGACAAGAAAGTTAATATTTTTCATTACCTACAATGATAAAATTTTGATCTTTCGTGTTTCTTGTATATAACTGTATATAACTGTGATGAAATAATAAAAAATAAATTAGGCTGTGAAAACTTGATAATGGAAACAAGATAAATTGGAGAAAAATAAGGAAAGTGCTAAAGATAATTAGAGATATAAGGAGTTCCTTAAGTATTAAAAAGTATAAAATAAAGATGGAGTAAGATTTTGTAAACCAAGTTTTTTCCTGGCTATCATATATTCTAAAGTAAATAACTCTATTCACTTTTCATATTTTCTTTAGAGAAAAAATTACACAATCGCTATCCTGAAATTAAATCACTAATCAGATTCGCTTACTGGTAGAAACAGTCGTTGTGCCGCACAAGGTTTAAACAGCTTCTTCCACATGGCCACATCGCTACCATCCGGGAAGGTAATGGGCCGCACCAGGAAATCAAAAGTCTTATTGGATATGAGTCGCCATTCTGACAGCTTCTCGCTGAAGGCTGGTATCAAATTCTGTTCAGCCAGTATTATGAATTGTAGCGGCCTGCTGGTGAAGACCAGTGCTGATTTCAGCATAGTTAGGGCCTCGTGCAGTCTGTCTCCGCATACAACTACGCATATCGTCACCTCGCTTGTCGACGGGGTACCTGGGGACTTCTTCGAGAGCGCCAAGCGCTCCCTGCTCGCTGATGGTTGGTCGTATAGCTTGATAGAGAAATTGGTGGTCACATTCAGCAGTATTATGAGCGCGGTGAGGATAAGGCACAGCAAGAACAACTTGTATACAGATTTCATCACGTCGTATTGCGTTGCGTTTTATCTCAAATTGAACAGAATTGCGACGTGGTCGATAGACGACGTCGGCAGTGACCTGACAGCATTTTGGACTCCTTCTAAAAGCAGACGTCAATCCACGACATGTTTGTGGAACACAACGGGTTCGCGCCGTCGATGTTGCGTTTCGCGACTCAAGTAATGGTCTGCGCCATATTTATGATATAACTCATGATGGAAGGGATAACAAGTGTTCTATTTTCTGTTCCTGGATATCAATCATGAAACTTTAGCTCTAGGATGAAAAGTGAAAAGTGAAAATTTTAACCATTAAAGTTAATGGAGAAATTTTTCACTTTTCATTTTTTTTCTAGGATGAAAAGTGAATTATTTCATTGGTTGCTGAACATCTAAAGATAAATTTAAGGAAACCTTAAGTGCAAGGTCTGACTATGAATACACGGGCACAAATCTCCGCCGTCTCTATGAATGTCGCGTGAGCGTGAAGGGAAAAGGCTGCCAAACATATTCGTAGCTAAACATATGCTAAACATATTCGTAGTCGTTTTTATTTTAAAACTGTCTTAAATAATATCTTGAATGATGTCTAATTGATACTGAATTTTTCTTTGTTTAACACACTTTATTCTCTTTCTATAGAAACGAGGTTTGATACACGAAAAAGGTCGAGATATTCTGCACTCTCAGGTTTACTCTGATAATACTTTTCAAATTTATAATAAACTTCTTGATATCGGAATTGATGGATGTCGATTTTTTTGATAATCGGTAAAGTCATTAGTAACTTTATCTACTATCGATTTTATCGACAGTCAATAAATTCAACAGTAATTTTATCGATTACAAATAATTAAGATCCCTGTTTACTGATATCAAAAATTTTTAATTTAAATTTTCTCATCTAATGTGTTTAAAAACCATTAAGACATCGTAAAGATGTCTTTTGGGACATATACATGTCCAAAAGAAATCTAATAGACAGAGATTTTTTTAGATAATATATATTGTTTAGGTCAAAAATTGTTTGCACAAAAATTGTTTTTCTCTTTATTGTTTATCTAAAGAATCTTTTTGGACTCTTAAGCCTATTCTATAATGTGCTTTTCCTGTTTCTTGTTTTTTTTACCTTTTGCTTTTAATTTCTTTGCAACCGTTTTATCGACAATTCCTTGCTATGTATTTCTTGTTTCTTTCGAAGTTAGTTAATTCTTATCTCAGACAATATAAAACAAAAAATCAAATAAGAAGCAAAAAGATGAAAAAATAGCAAAAAGCAAGAAATTGGAAACAAAAGGCACATTGTAGAACAGGTTTTATTACATAATACCGCAATTTGATGACTATTTTCTAAATAATGTAATTAGCTGTTTATCGCTTAAAAGTAGTAAACATCAATTATCTTAGAGTAATAATGTAATTAACAATTAATGCTGTATTTAATACCAACATATTTTATTATTGAAATATTATCTAAGAGTTGACGACAATGCCGTAGAGTTGCTCTGTACCAAAAAAACATTTTTTTTCTATCTAGAACACATACATCAGATCTTATTTGATCGTCAGAAGGAAATGACAAATCGAGAGTATCTTTATTGCTATATAACAATCTCTTAAGATAGATCATCAGATTTAGGATTAAAAACTATACATCCCATATCAGTGAATATAAACAAACGTGATCTCCACATTTCTAACGAGATGCAATAAACTGAGAGGAAGAACAAAATTTAAGAAAGACAATATTATCAATATATTATCAATATATTATATAATATATTGATACAATATATTATATAATATTATCAATATATTTGTGATAGGTAATGTCGTATAATGTCAAGCGTCGAATGGCTTGCCGCTCCGTAGATCTGGGTTCAATCCCATTTGCCTTACATACACGATTTTTCGCGTTTAAGAAGCCGAAAATGACTCCATATATCTGAAGTACGATTCCATAATGTCTTTAAATGTCTGCCTACCAATAATTGTCCATTGCGCAGATTTTTATATGGTAAAAAGCTGCGCAATGACACCGACAACTGTCGGTAGATGTGTAAAATGGTTACAAAATCGCGCCCTTGTTGATTAAAAAGCTCTTTGATCACTGCCGGTTCGGATCCAGCATTAAATTTATAGGTCCCATATTATTAGTGGATATTATTTATGTACCTAAGCACAAAAAGTAATTGAATATCCCAAAATTCCATTAGATCTTTCTAAGGTCGCATAAATCATATTTGAACTTTTTGGTTTATGAATTTTTATTTCTTTAATTATTTAAACGCATTACATAATAATAACAAATAATGTTACACAGTATGAATTTGATTTTATTTCAAAGATACTAATTGCTTTTCTACACTACTAATAATCTTCGAATCTACATCTTGATAAAATAGACTATCAAAATTTGGATGACTCATCATCGCTTTTAATGTCTTTTTTGCATCATTCCTGCAGTTAATATATGTTATATGAGTGTAACAATAGCAAATATTATTGATAATATATTCCCAATAGATGGGAATCAAAATCATGTTTTGAGATTTACCTTGTTTCGTTATTACCATCAAGAAGAAATTTAGCACACATTGTGAATATCTTACGGCGGAGATCTTTGAGATTTGAGTTTGACAATAAACATTCCACACCAATAATATTAATAATATTATAAAGCAATCGACTGATGGTTGCCCTTATCAACGGATTTTTATGGCTGTATAATGTTACAATATAATTGTTGGAGATGTCAATTGAAGCAAAGATGAGATAAAGTACATTTAATTACCTAGCACTATGTTCGTTGGTCAATATACGAATACAAGTTGCAGGAGGCAAGTGTGACACCATAGAATCCAAGGCACGTTGAGCATCATTTCGGATTCCTTTGTTCGTATGCGTGCTTTTCAAAAGCAACATGGATGCAAGTTCATCGAATTCAGGTCTTTGAGTACATTGGACTGTCTTGTATAACTCCATTGCTATGTGGCAGGCAGTTCTAACGACGTGCGGCCTCGTATTTCGCAGTAAACTGCGAAAATAATGTTACATTGTAGCGAATAAAATACATAACTCTATCTGTCTAAAATTTTTAAAGTAAATATCATTCTGAAGATGAATTTCATTCTTTGATTGAAATTTGTGCTATTCTTTGTCAAGAGTTTAATTTTCATTCATTAAAATGAGACTCCATTCTCATTCTAAGAAGAATTTAGAGAGAAGAGATACAATATAGAGATGTTCCAATGACCTGCATAATGTTCGATATATACGAGGCATGTTGGAGTCTAGTAATTCCGGTTGAATTCTCGAAATGTGCATCAGTTTTGTTAAAGCTGATACACTGCTTTGCCATTGATCCTGCTTTAAGCTGTGCATGGCACGTTTCAATGCTTCATGTGGACTCGCGAATTCTTCTTGTGTTTCTACACAATCGCTCTCCATAGATACGTAATCCCCATAAATGACCGTAGAATCATCTTTCGGATATTTATTACTGAAAACACATATTCAAAATTTTCACATGAGTAATACATTCAACATTTATTGTTATTTATACATAATATATTTTGTTTGTAATTTACTAATTTGACTTAATTCAAATAATTTGTCCCATTAAAATTTTAATAAAATGCGAAGAAATTAAACGTGTTCGATGTACCTGTCAGATAACGTGGGAAAACGTAGGTCGTCCGAAGTCCCGGAATATACTTCGACAAATTGCGTTTTTGCAACTTGTGATGAATTTGCATTCTCATGCTGAATAGATAAGGAAGTCGTTTCCGTCGCACGTGAAGCAGACTTACCTTTTATCCAAGACAGTTTTTATACGAAATAAATACTGGCATTTATAAAAGATTTCGCAATCGACTAATGTTCCTACCTGCGCCTTTGCACATGGGACACATAACATATTTCTTGCATCCCATATGCGCCATTCTATCACGATTTTTCTTATTGTAACACGATATACGGGGATATTTTATAAAAATTCGATTACTTTAATGTTGCAGGAATTTGTCTGCTGTCTCTAAACGTCCATTTTTAACACGTAAGCATCGCTTGCATAACTTTCTATAAAAGTGCTGCTTTGGCATTTAGATAAATTCAAGTCGATATTAACATAAATTTGTATTAATGTCTGATATTGGCATGCAATAAATTCGATAAAAATTTCAATAAAACAAATCGATAGAGATTACGATGACGACAGTAATGCTGTAAAAGATAGCGATAATTGAGTACTAAGCTAATAAGAAAAAAAATTTCTGTATTTTTTTGAAAATAATAATTTCTTACGCTACAAGAATATGTACATTATATATTATTTCTCTATACATTATATTAATTATAGAATTATCTATAATTAAAAAGCGATAAAGCTAGAAAATATAGCCGAGTCGCATTTATCCTAATGAATAAGATAAATTGGTCCTTCGATAAACTGCAAAATAATAAAAATTATTTTCTTTTGTGTTGAGAAAGCGCTTTCAATTGTATGGTCCGGTTCGGTAACATGTGTCACGTATCGTCTAAGTATTATATGTTACACTGCTCAATTCAATTACGAACGAATTGAAGGATAATTTATATCCCCATTCCTTACAGTTTATATCACACAATTCCAGTGTATAGAACTTCGTTCCGCACTGTATTTTAAAGTCCCAGTTTGTTTCGCAAATGAAAAAATTTGACTATCTTTGTTTTTTAATGTCTCCTAAAAAGTGTATCGGTATCCATGTATCACGATGGCGGTTTCTCAAGCGAGATATTATAATCCAAATGATCACAATGTATAGGACACTGATAATATGACACTGCACTAGCGTGGCCGGATCTTCCTGATGTCATAGGTACACCTTGGGCCCATTGGTCCTGGGCCGGGTCGTAAATTTCTACTATATTTAAAAACGTCGTACCATCGTATCCTCCTAAAAAAGAAATCGTATGTGTACATTATTTATAAAATGACTCTCTAAAAAAACAGCTTTATTATTTCGACAAAGATTGAGAGAATCATACCCATTGCGTATAGTTTGCCATCAAGAATGGTGACACTAAGAGCACTGCGGGCGATGGTGACACTGCTCACGTTCTCCCATATGTCGTGCTCCGTGTCGTATCTCTCTACCGAATTCAATTGCGATTTTCCGTCATATCCGCCTATAACGTATATATATTGACCCAAACTGGCCACACCAGCTCCTGAGCGACTGCACTTCATAGGCGATACCATCGTCCATTCATCATTCTCAGGATGGTAACACTCTACTGAGCTGAGCCGGTCCTTGCCGTCGAAGCCACCAATCGCGTAGAGCAATCTGTCAGAAACGTATTTTTTTACATTATATATCATAAAAATTTAATATATTATATGTATGTTAATGATTCCAATGGTATATAAATATACCTTTCATTTTTAAATAAAATGAAAGGTATATGCCTTTTATGTGACATTCAGAATACTGCAGTTTGAATTAGTAATATAATTATCATATTAATGTCATGTAGCTAAATATGATTTACTTTAAAATTTAAATGTAATCATTTGTTTTCATAAGCAATTATGTGATTAACATTTTTATCGTTCAATGAATATCGACGCTTTGACAAATAGTACCTATTCACTACTGCTACTCCAACGCCTAATCTCTTGATATGCATGGGTTTCACACTGGTCCACGTATCTTGATCCGGGTCATAGCATTCGACACTATTGTGATATTCAACGCCTGCACTGCCACCCACAGCATACAACAGACCATCCATAACGGCGACTCCAACTCTATTTCTCGGTACTGACATCGGGCTGCATGGTCGCCATTGATCCGTCATTGGATTATACCTGTCAACCCAGTCGCTGTCGTACCTGAGAAAAATCGTATGATTTTGTTAATTATGTCAAAGTTTTTAACGTTCTATTTTAACGTTCGCATTTGAAGTCATCTGCGTAAAGCGGTATAATTATAATTTTTCATGCTGTTTTTATGTGTGTTATCTGATAACTATATTTGATATATCGCAGCATAAATTTCCAGATTTTTTAATGCATTTCTATGTAGATCCATGCAAAATTAGAATATTTTTAGGTATTTTAAAGTAAAAATAAATGTATTATTTGGATTTTAGTTATATTTTCTATTTCTTAAAAATACAAGGAAACAGAATTCAGTATAAATATAAAAAGTGTCACATTCTAATTTTTGAGGAGAATTTTTCTTTGAAGAATATATAATTAGATATCTAAATAAGATATTTAAAAATCTAAAAAAAAAACAAACTTACATGGCACTTTTTGGTATCAAAATATAGCACTTTGATTTTCACAAAATGAAAACAAAATCAAAAACATAATTTTTATAAAAAGTTCTCGAGAAGAGTTTCAATAAAATTTCATAAGAATTCCTTTATTTCTTCAGGCAGGAAAAGTTTCTTGAGAATTTGAGTTTTTTCAAGATTTTCAGGTAATTTTCCAAACACTTCATATTACTATATTTCCGAAACATCGAACATCGAATCGGCATCCAAGTGCTAACCTGCTTCCCGGTGAATTGTGTCTCCCACCGACTGCGTAGAACATCCCCTTGAGAAACGCACCGCCTAAACCGGATCTGGGAACGATGAGCTTCGCGTGTTGCGTCCACGCCTTGTCGTCGGCGTTGTAGCCTTCCAGAACGTCAAGCGAATGCTTGAAGAAACCACCAGCGATGTATATTACCCGCCGCGTGTTAGGCGTACGCTCTTTCACAACCGGCTTCTTGTGCAACGTCAAGTCTTTAAAGATCTGCGCCAGATATTCGCGACACGCTGGCACCTTCTTCAGCACGTCGCAATTTTTCATCTGCTCCCGTAGAAAATTCGGCGTGAGGTACTGGCAACGTACCGCGTGCAGTATGTGCTCCATCTTGGGCCGCCTCGCTTCCTCGTTATACTTAACCCACTTCAGCACGGCGTTGTAAACCTCCCTTTCCTCCTGTACATTCAACTCATCCTTTCTGATGAGCGTCACCAACTGTATGGCGGATAATTGCAAGAACTCCTCTTCTTGGCATATCTGGTTAAAGTGCTGAACAATGAATTGATTCGCTTTATGGTACAGGTCGTGACAACCATGCTGCTCAGCAAAGTTGGCAATGCCAATCGCGTTCGTGGGATCGAGTTGTCTTTCCAGAAAAACACTACATGCATCTATCACATTACTAACCTGCATCAAAATATACATTTATCAAACATTAAATCAGTAGATATCAAATTCTATATCAATGTATTTATTAAGCTATTTAGAAAATAAAATAATAGTCACTATTCTAATTTTCCATTCAACAATATAAATGCAATAATATATGTTATACGTATTTAACAATTATACTGTTGAGTAAAAAATTATAACATTGATGTAATGTTACTACTAGTCTGAATTCTGTGGTTATTGAAACAATTCTTTATTTTATATGATTCTTTTCTCTAAAATTATTTGTTTACGTACCTGGAACATGGTAGCTGCTGACAGCAGCGAACATACAGTAATCTCAGTAACTCTTATTTGACCAGTATACATGAAGTACATTAAGCGAGCCATCGTAGTTGGACAAACACCCTGGAGCTTCACTCTTGTCATCTCACATTCCTTCAATCCTCCAGTAAACATTGCCTGAAATGTTAAAGCTAGTCAACATCAACTAATAAATAAATAATCTGCATCCATTCTAATTCCAGTGGCATAAACTCCTTTGTAAGTGAAATAAGTAAGTAAACAAATTTGAAAATCTATTTTTTAAAAGTAAACTTTTTGTCTTTAAAGTGAAATATATTTTTGAAACTTGATAAAAGCAAGAAATTCTAGTGTAGTCTATAGTTCAGCAATAAAAAACAATCCTGATAGCAATTCACTGATTAAACATTAGAATATATATATTAAGCCAATATTGTGTTAACAATGCTCGTTTCTACCAATATAGATTCTTCATCTTTTTCTAGATCCAAGAGTTAGAAAAAGATGAAGAGTAAGTTGAACCAAGAAATTAAAATTAATCTACACTGATAGAAACGGATATAAATTATGCTACCAGGAAAATCTCGAGTGTAACGCATGCAACACTGGGTGCTTTGCATTTAATGACACAAGTTGACACAAACATCATTCTTTCTTGATATTCAGAAACAAAGATAGAATGACACTTGTATTGACTTGTATCACTAATGCAAAGTACTTGATTTGCATAGCTGTCAAGCTTACCTTAAAGTAAGGACTAGCTGCTGCTAAAATAACTTTATGTGCATGGAACAGTTCGGTACCGACTTCCAGTATCACATCAGTCAACATATGATGGCTGCGCATCATAAACATCATCTTCATAGTCTCCTTCAGATAGTTGGCCATGCAGAATGTCATGTCCCCGAGGTCGCCCCGCTGCCGCTCCGTGTTGAGCATGCCCTCCCAATCCGTTTCCTCCCCTGACGCAAACGGGACAGCACCCGGCGACGGAGCATCGTCCCGGGCCTCTTTCTTCCGTTGATAATCTTTCTCTCCATCCATTAAAATAGAGCTGCAAAGAATTGCGCCTTTAGATATTTACATACGTTCACGTCATCGCGTGCGCGTACACACTCTGTTCGTTTCTCCTTTCCTTCCCGGACTCGTCAAAGTCACGCAGCTATCGTTCGTTCCCCGAGACCGCGTTTCCACCACATTCTGACAGATCAACGACAGCAACAACATCACGACGGATTCCCGTTAGTTCTGTTTTCCATGAACGACTCAAGGAACATCCCAAATCAAGAGAAAGTGTCAAAATAACTTTATTTGACATCATGAAAATCAAAATAATTTTTCATTGCAAAATCTGACTGTTTTTAGATGTTCCGAATCTTCATTCAGAAAATCAAAATAAAGTCCTCTTGATTTTTTATTGACTTTTGCTCCTTGGGTAGTACACTTTAGGAACTTAAAAGTGAAGTAGATATATGTTTGATATCCAGCGAAAACGAGAGAAAGAGAGATATAAGTGGGTGCAGTACATGCAAGTGCATGGTGCAGCGTAGTGCAGGGATGAAAAAAAACAGACCTAGATATTGTGCGGAAAAGCCGCGGAGGCCGTAACACGCAATAATAGCAGTGTAATCGCGCGACGCGAGTCACTCATACATGGTGTCGCAGAATCGTCGCACGTGATCGCGGGATGGTTTCCATCATGGAGATGATCGCCTGAGATCGCCTCTTTGCGCGCGCGAGATCTCGCATACGCACGGCACTTACCCGGCTTGCCCAGATCACCAGGGCACTCTATCTTCGTCGAGGAGCCACCGATGGACGCGCAAGCAAGATGGGTAAATGCGGCGGATATAAGTAAGGCAGTGTGATCATGTTTCACGATCGATCTCGCCGATGATACACGATGACGCAGTCATCCTCCACCTCCGGGCTTCGGACCTGCTCCGATAGATGCGGCGTCACCGAACAAACGACGAGTGACAGGCCGATGGCGATATCCAAGGGAAAGGGAACACAAAAGTGAATAAAAAAGTCGAAATGACTTTATCTTGATTCTTAACGTCGATAAACGGTCAAACTTTGTAATAAAGAATTATCATCTTGACTCTCATGACGTCAAAGTCATCATTCTGACTTTCTCTTGACTTCTTCTTTCTTCTTATTATTATGCTCCTGCTTGATTTTCCGATCCAAGAAAAGGATCATAGTACCATGAGTTGAGATTTTTCTCGGATCTCGGATCTCGGATCCTGTGATAATCACCGTGGGAGGGGTTAGAGGCTTGACTTTTACTATTCAAATGTCTTCTCTTGACTTGAGCCAGGTGACGGAGTCGCTTCGCTTCGTAATTTGCATAAGCACGTGTTTCACGCCGCACGAATCACGATCAATCGCGGACACCAATACGACGAACTCGGAAGTCAGAATTCGAGCGGCGCGGGCGGGATTTCTTCTCGTTGCCGCCGACCGCTTACTGTCAGTGACTGTCACCGTTGCCGTCGTCACCGTCGCTCCGCCGCCGCCGCCGCCGCTGCCGGCGGCGCGAAAACGCGAGATCGCTTCGTCACGATTTGTACCGTAGATACGCCGGTGTACCTTTGTCCGCGCCGCTGATAGCGGTCGGCTAACGTTAACTGGTTGGCTGGCTAATAATCCACTGCGACCCTGACGGTGACTCGGTAATAAATATATATACGCCCGATGGACGGTGCGAGGCGCGTTTAAGAGAAACGACGCAGAGAAAAATGGTTTTCAGCGAATGCTTCTTCGACCGCGCCGATTCAGCCGGTTGTTCCCCGAGATTTCAGCGAGCGCGATCGGGGAAATCTCTGTCCAATTCCGTGAAATTAAATGCTTGTGGATTGGTTTCGCGTCGGAGAGAAGACTCCGGGAAATCCGTCGGAGACGCGAAACTCGTTCGCGAATGTATTTCGCGATCCCGAGATCTCCCTGGGATCTTATAGATTTTTTATCTTATTGCTAGGAAGAAGTTAGATTCCTAAGAAAGAAGTTCCAACTGCCCGGAACCTGCGGTTGTATGTTTTTATAATAAATGAAGTGAAAATTAGTAAGCAAATTATTCAGTAGGTGTTCATAATGGAATTATAAATATTCTGATAAATTCGCTCACTTTGTAATTCTCTCTCTCTCTCTCTCTCTCTCTCTCTCATTCCTTCATCTCATTCAAGAGACACAATAATTAATTGAGTTCCTGGAAATCAAAGTTTTTGAAATTAATAAATTTTTTTCATTGTGATTTTCATTAACAAAGCAAACAGAATAGAAATCTGCATCAACAGAAGTAGAAATCGGAGCACAAAGAAATGGATGCGATCAGCAAAAAAAGCTGCTATTTTGCAATTACTATAATATTTAATACGTTTGTTTTATTACAATTAGATCCAGTGAAGAATTAAGAACGAAAAATTATATTAAAAATTAATTTTATAGTTGTAAAGTTGCTTTTTCTGCTAAATACAGCTAATGTGATTTCAGGTAATGAGCAGATGTTATACTTGAGGATCAATCATGTGATTAAGTTTTCTCTAGGACGGAAACGTGAAAAGTGAAAATATTTTTGTATGTATTATATGTATTTATATACATACATAAAAATTTCACTTTCCACGTTTTGTTTTTGAAAAAAAATTATATGATCGATATACTCCGAACGAATTTTCCGCGTCATGCCGTAACTGAAGAAACATCAAGTCAAGAGAAAGTCAAAATGAGATTTTATTTTGACATCATGAAAGTTAAAATAATCATTTTTTGTTACAAAATTAGACTATTTATTAACGTTAAGAATCAGAATAAAATCATTTTGAATTTTTGTTGACTTGTGTGTTCCTCAGGTGGAAATCTTCGGGAACGAGATATCAATTTCAGAGAAATGACGATGATATCATTCCGTCCTCTCATCTTATATAGATATAAAAATGAGGGAAAAATTCCGCGCGTGTCTCCGTCCGCCCAGAGCGACGAATCCGACCATGAAACAGCAATCGTGACCGTAGATGACTCGAATGACTTGCAAATTCTGTCCGCTTGCGGCCCGCCGGCTCGCCTCGATCTCGCGCGTAATCAAGCGAACGGTACTTCTTCGTCGTGCGCTTAGCAGCTCGAGTCAGCTGTTCCGCATCCGGAGTCTGGAGAAGCCGAATTAGTTCTATACGGGACGACGCGAGGTACCGTCGATTAATCACGATTTCCTCGCAGCAAATGAAATGAAATTTTTTATTAAAAATGAGAGGAAGAGCGCGGAGGAGGAGCGCGATGCTGCGCTGCCGAAGAATCAAAATATATCCATAAAATGCCGATCATTATTTATGACATGTTCATCGTGATCGATGGGAAGAATTAATGAAGAAAAATAATGATCTTCCATGAAAAGATTAAAACATTCCTTGTATGAATTATTTTGAAATTTATGTCGTTTTTAGTCACGTGGATTATCGTCACTGTTTTATTCATTTCATGGATAGCTCGAGGCGAATTTAATAAGATAGATGATAAGAAATTGCTGACAAAGAAACGAAATTATTCTGGCAATTCTCGAAGTATAGGCGACTAAATTTTGATGCGTGTCGCCCTCGTTTGGTCGAAATCAAAACCCAGAGAACACAGTTTACATGATAATTTCAGTCGGTACAACTTATATTTTATAATACAGGGTGTCCCAAAATTCCGCAGCGAATTGAAACGTTTGTGTTTGGTTCCGCATTACGTTATTCCGCTACATGGATTTGTACTCTAAATGAAATGAACGTCTATTAAGCCACACACATATATATATATATATATATATATATATATATACACTACTAC
>NW_012130143.1:671774-674274 GCF_000143395.1 Atta cephalotes
ATATATATATATATATATATATATATATATATACACACTACTTAATCAGTATTAATTATAATTATTATAATATTAAAAAAATATTTTTAAAATGTTTTTTAAATATTTATTTAATGTAAATATATTACATAAATGTTTAAAAAATGTTTTTTAAATATTGTGTGTTGATTGGATAACAAATGAAAAATATTGCAAAAAGTATACGAAAAACTAGGAAAATACTATAGTATATATAACGCATATTATAATATTTTTCGTATATTTTTCAAAAATAGGAGCCTTGGGTATCGATGATATAATTTTATAATTTTTCTCTAGAGCAGAAATGTAAAAATTTTTATGTTACATTATTAGAAATATTCTTAAATTTTATTAACTTTTAAGTTACATAATTTGAATTTAATTTCATGACATTACATAAAAAAATTTAATGTATTTTTCATGAAAATTTAATGTACACGTTCATTACATTTAAGTAACTAAATTTGTAACGTAATTTTCAGTTAAACCATTCATTTTAATTTCATTCATAACCACGAGCTTCATTTACACGTAAAGGAAGTTCATGGTTACATTTCTAATAGTATATTATATAAACATATACATATAAAGCCTGTTTTTTTTTGGCTGAACTTTTGCACCAGTTCATCTTTCTTCTTCTTCTTTCTTCCTGGAGAGAAAAGAAAGAAAGATGAACTAGTGCAGAAGTTCAACCGAAAAAAACAGGCTATAGTTAGAGCTAAAAGGTTGCAATACTTTTTTTTAAATGGACTTCGGAATACAGCTCATCGAGCGATTGATTTTTATTCATGGATTGACAAATAAAAATCAATTGCTCGGTGAATAGGTTGCATTCCGAAACCCATCGAAAAAAAGGATTGCATCTTAGTATCTGACTACACATACACAAAAATTTTTCACTTTTCACGTTTCCGCCTTAGGGAAAATCACGTGATTGATATCCAGATTCATGGATATTTGTACCTTTCTCGAACATTTTGTCGAAACGAACATTTATTTGATCTTGAGTCGCTATTGCTGTAACCTTGAGACCGATACTTTTACTTGTACAAAAATTAAAAGTGACGTAATTACATTGTGCAGTAAGTATATAAAATTAGTTTAGTAAGTATATAGTCTTCATTTAAAGTTTTCAATAATTTTACGACATAGATATAATATATGTAGTATAAAATATATGTAGTATATAAAAAAAGTTATGGTAATTCAGACGAACAACCAAACAACGAACGCGCTTTGTATGTCTACATCGCGAATTGTCTTTGATATATGAAGAAAGCAAGTCAAACGCGAATTGAATTCAATTCTAATTCGCTTTGGCATTTATATCTGAAGTGTTTTTCGTTATCCAACCAGAAGCTATCACAACTAAAACTATCTTCGTCTTCAGAAATCAAAAGATGAAGCCTTAGAGCCGTGGTTGCTTCTAGTTGCAAAGTTGAAAAAACATCACTGCTGAACACAGTCAATGAGTGTTCGCGGTTTCTTCGGTATTCGTTCGCTTATAGATGTATATTATACGCTGCTTTACATATAAAATAAATAAATGTATACAGTGTTCATTCGTACAACAATGCTTAAATCTATTGCTTTTTGTTTCCTGATTCTTGATTTCTCCTTTTTTGCTGGCAAGAATTGTATGTGTAGCTACACGTTTCTTGTTTCTTCCAAAGTTCGTTGATTTTCATCTCGCAATAGAAAAATTGAATAAAAATAAAAAAATAAGCAGTAAAAAAATAGCAAAGTGTAAGAATCAGGACACAAAAAACACATTTGTGGAATAAATTGTAAGAGGATCCTAAAATCATTTATATTATTCTCTATTATCTCAATTATAGGCTTGTTCTTTTTAGCTGAACTTTTGCATCAGTCCATCTTTTTTTCTTTTCTTTTCAGGAGGAAAGAAGAAGAAGAAAGATGAACTGGAAAAGTTTAGCCAAAAAGAGCAGGCCTTACGTTCCACAAAAGAATAGAAATCAGAGTGCTCTGGTTTTTCTCTTTCCTTACTCCATCATCGTATTGCGATTAGCATAGGTCTTCGCGATATCTGCGAGTCAAATACCGTTGTCGATTAGTAGCACTTCCACTCAGCGAAGTAGAGTAATATCTTAGAGAATATGTTCGCAGGGGTGGACGATGGGCCGAGTTCGGTGGGCCGGTCGAAAATCAGGCCTTGCGTGCATTAGTACGTGAATATCACAGGGTGATAGACTTTGACCCGCGCGTGTTTTTGGACTCTCAGTGGATTCAGAATCCCAATACCATCCAGTATCGGATAATCATCAGAATCTTTCGCCACCGCCAAATTGCCGAGCCCTTCCATAACTCACGTTATAAAGGTGGTGTCACCTCCGTAATCACGCTGACTTTGCCTGACTCATGCCTCTGCTTTTTATTATTATTATTTTATTATTATTATTATTTTTTTAATAAAGGCGCTAATCGCATTATAGTTAATTCTTTTTCTTTTTTTTATTTT
>NW_012130143.1:675642-681318 GCF_000143395.1 Atta cephalotes
TCNCTCTCCGTCGTGTCGCGTGACGTAGACGAGAGAGAGAGAGAGAGAGAGAGAGAGAGAGAGAGAGAGGGAGAGCATCTAACATTTATTTTACAATTTATTTGGACATTTTTAGCCTAATTGATTTTATACAGTTTGTCTATAATTTACGATTCTTGACTATTCTCAACTATTAAAAAACTAACTATTAAAAAAGCGAAATATTTATAAAGTGAATCAAAAATCCAAATAGCATGATCCATTTTTTAGCTCGAAGTACTCACCTTCTCAAGTTCTTTATGAATTAGTATAATTTCGAACTCGATCAAGAAGAATTCAAAAATATATGTATATAAATATATTTATTACTCTTAATAAAAATAATATTTAATTTGCATAATTATCAAAGTGATTTATTTTTATACAAAATTAAGAAATAGAAAAAAACCTAGAAAAAGAATATACTTTTTTGAATCTGAAAGAAGAGTTCATAATTGGTAACGTAAAAATGAAATCTTTTGGAATTCTTAGACTCATTTTATACAATATATAATTACTTAAAGATCAGATTTATCAATGAAATTCATTCATGATCGAATCTTAGAAACACTGTCAAAATAGAAATGAAACGAAACAGGAATTTGTTTCGTAAATTGGAAATAAAAAGAATTCTTTCCATGCTATCTGGGAAACTTCTTTACGATACCTCATATAAGTTTTTTTCAAATTGAGAAAACAGTCCGTTTTCAATGTATCATTCTATGAATTGTCATATTTTGTATATAGAATATCGATCGATATATTATATTAATAATTAATAAGATATATTTCAACAATCTCTAGAATGAATTAAACACTAGTTTGATAGATTTACGGTCATACAGATACAGGACTCTGCGGTTTGATTTATTGTATTATAGAGAATAATCGCAATAAAACTTGATGTCTTCTCGTTTTTTGTACACAGATAAGTAATATATTCTGATAGCTCCTCTACTCTCCTCAACATACAAATATTTAAATGAGGGAATCGGCTGATTTCAAAAGGCAGTATTTTTTTTTTAAATAGCATCGTTTCGCAAAATCTCTTTTAAATCCTCCACATCAATTTCCTCATGATCCGCATCACATTTCTACGTTTCCCAAAATCTGGATTTGATCATTAATTCTATTTGTATAGTGTGTATATCCGTTTCACCCAATATAGAATCTAACTTTTAATCTCTCTTTATTATATTCTTCATCTTTTTCTTAGAAGCGAAATAAATTAGTTATCTATACATTGATGGAAATGGGCGTTACAGGTCTAGATTAAAGGAATTTTGCAATTTATATATTATATGTCAATATATATATTCTAATATATATATAGTTCCTTCTAGTTCTTTAAAACTGTGATGAATCCGTTCACGTACGTCGAGCACGATCATATACAGAAATACCATATGGAGCATTTCTTCTGAATCTTGGGTCAGTTGAATCACATATCAGGGAAATGTATGAACATCGGTTCCAGTTGCGGAGAGGTAACAAAAAACGTGCTTCTGCCGATTCTTCAAGCTGCAATGATAATAGATAAGATAAGAAGGAAAGGACAAAGGGTAACAGAATAACTCTAAACTCTCTGAATTCTTTGGAGTAGAATATCGCTCTTGAAAATTGTCAGTCTTGTAAAAGAATAACTCAATTTTCAATCTCTAAAAGTTTTAGAGAGTATGGGTGATTTGGTTAATTGTCACACTTAATGAATTGTATATAAAGGTATGCTTCTGAGAAGATCGTCGAATAGGACGCAACTAGTGCTATCGACGAGGTGTCAGATTCGAGACATTGAACATTCAGACAAAAGAGAATATTGCCCGAGAATACATCATCGAGTTATATATTCGTTCGATGTTATATATTCGTTTCCTGTTTTGTATTTTTGCAATGATGTTCAATAAGAAACTTTTCGTCTTGTACCCAAGTAACATGTAATTGTCAAGACCACCATTTGTACACGAAATCTTGATAAGAGATATTAGGATGACTTCGACCAAATTCTTATTAACTTATATAATCAACGGTTAATTTGATCTCAAGACAAAATTTCTAATATTTATTGTTATTAATTTTTTTTTTCGAAACATTAAACATAATTCTATTAATTAAATAATTAAATAATTTACTTTTATATTTGTATTATTTAATAAAACAGTGCTGATCAAGTTAATGGAAGTTTGATTGAAGTCACTCTGAGATTTTTTTATCAAGACGTTATATAAAATTTTAGACATCTAAGATTTGATGAGTCATCTTGATTTTATTATCATGACAATCAAGTATTAAAACTTGTACAAGATAATCCTTTGAAGTATTTCCCTGCTTTCGTAACACGATAAAACGCATTTCGAAAGTAAAGCTGATTTGAGTTTCACATGTTGACTTAATACCACTGAGAATGTAATATAGATTGCAGATTCTAGGAAATAATTACGTTTATCTCTGCTGATAGACAGGGATTTGAGAACATTTACAATATGCTTCGACCTGGCGGGCTTTGTATATGATATGGGTACCTTCTTACGACATGTTTAAAATTTTTGAAATTATGGCAGAGAACAAGCACTTTATATCGTATTTATACGTGAGTACAATCGCTAATCGCTTTTGAACTATTTTACTACCTTATAACTTTCCTGAATTGCTAATCGTTACGCCTTGCTTTCACGTGGAACGTGAAAAAATACATCGTGCCGTTTCCAGACAGACAGGCCTCACATAGTGTTAAAAGAATTACTTCAGAGGATTTATAGTTTATTACTGCAATCCGGAATGTGAACGACAATAGTCCATACGATGAAAGGCGTAAGTACTTTCATGCCTGTTTTTATCAATGTAGGTCAATTTAATCTTTAACTACCTTACCTTTTTTTAGTTCTAAGAATTAAAAAAAGATGAAGAGTGAGTTAAACTGAGATTAAAGTTAATCTATACTGATAGGCATAAAATTTGTGTCGTTTACAACATAAATTTTTTACCTTCAAGAAAATACAATTCACATTAATTTCATTATTTCCCTTTTCGTGATTTCAGCATTCGTTATGTCTGCCTTTTCATTTTTGCACGAGATGCCATCTGATCGAGCGAAGAACTTCAAGAAGGAATTTATAGGCGAATACATGAAAATGATGAAAGGAAAATACAAGCGTAACGATGAACCGCTGACAGATATAAAGTACTAATAGTGAAAGCACGAAAAAACTAGAATAGGTAACTAGAATAAAAAACTAAAATAGATAATAATCATGTATAAGTGATATTGTGTAATAATTACGTGTTCGTATTATTTAAATTATTTGTAAAAAATTCATTATCGGCCGATTTATTATTATATACTTATTAATCAAATTATTATACACTTACAGATAAAAGATAACAAAAAAAATTTGGTTGTTAAATTTAGAGGAAATTGAGAATATTCCAAGCAGAACAAGTCACGATATCATATAATCAAAATGATATTAAAATAAATTGGATTGAAAAATGACTTTTAATTATCATTTTGAAGTTATTTTGACATCATTTTGATATCACAATGACTTGTTGTTCTGCTTGGGATGCTTTCATCTTCAGTAATCATTCTACACTCTATTCGTTATCTGACAAAACTAAAACGAGGATGAGATGTGTATACATATATATTATATAACTACGCTTTGAGATAATATATTTATTTCTTATTAATATGGAGTTTTCATCAACAATAACAGTGTAGCAGTAGGCGTAACAAGAGAGACGAGGTAGGTTACGAGGAACCTATCCTAATGTCGTACGCCAACAAGTCACCGCGGTTGGAAAGGATTCTCGTGGCGTCTATTCCTTCGTTCTTCGTTCATCATATTTATGTGCTACGACGCCGAGCTATCTATCGCTAATCAGAGAGGAGCCGGACACGTGATCCAAACCGTCTCCTCCATGTGTAAAATCTTGGTTTGGCACGTTCATTTAATCCTCGAGTTACGTTATCGCGAAGCATGTACGATCTTATCGGGCATGCTTCAAGCGATTCGTAACACAAACACAACGATTATATATTCGAAGTATCATGTTTCAAGACTAGAAGAATATTTCGCTCTTGATATTCATATTGGACATTGGAACTTGGGATCTCTCGCTTTTCGTCGTTTTTGCCATTTCTGTTTCGCACGTGAAGTTGTAACGTCATATCATTAAATGCACAAAGAAAGTAGAGTAATAAGTATGAATTAAGAGCAATTCGATAATTACGACCGCTCGAGGATTAAACTATCGCCTTATGCGCATTACTAATGTGTTCGCATTTAATAATGTGCAGCGTCGAGAAACGAGGTACACGCCACGGTAACCCATTTTTTTGCAGTTATACGAAACGGAAGAGCCACATGCTATGTTAATCTCTTACGATTAATTATTCCGTAAAGTCTAACGCGTTACATTACGTTATAGCCGATCCTTCCTTATCAAGTAACAAATCAAGTCGCATACTGGAAGGAAAATCTATAGCTGCAACAGCTGACGGAGATTTCTCGGTATTGTTTGTCGCAATTGTGCGTTGACGCGTTTAAGGAGCACGGAGACGATTATCGCAACTTAATAGTTAATAATTTATATTATACTTAATAATTTACTTTCATTTCAAGCAAGAAAAAATGTCTGTCAATATAATTTGATAGTAGATTGACAGCAAAACCAAGCAGAATTTATTATTTCCAAAAAAAAAAAAATACGGTATATTCTATTTAAATGAAACATTTAAATGGAACATTGTTTAAATGATTATGAAATAGCAAATTTCTGCTGGTAATGCAATAATTTGGTTAACCAATAATTTGGTAATGCATTAGCAATTTTTATTTCCGCTGACAGCTAATAAAATTTGTGATGAAAATTATTTTGTGAAATCTGATAAATTCTATCTAGCTATCTATGGGGACAAAAAATTAAAAAATTGCATTATTGAAAATTAATATTGGAAATTGTCTTGAAGTGATAACTGGAAATATAATAAATGCGAAATTAATCATTCGCGAATATAGAGCGATATTCGCTTTGCAAAGATAAACACTGCGGAGTAAACACCGGACAGCAGCATGCGAGACATTTGCATATTAATTCATCACTTAGCAGGATAGGACCCATTCGTTCGACAATATCAAATAGTGGTATTACTTGGCAGGATTTCAAAATCAACGTAACAACAGTTCAAATTATGGCAGTGCTTTGTAGAATAATCTTATTGCCCGTTAGTGAGTGAATTAATATGATATCATTAATCAACGCGATAATGATAATGAGAATGACTCGATCATGTGATCCGATAACTCAATCCGCCGTGAATGCGTTTCTCGGAATCTACGGACTCTCCTTTGTTCTAATTGGTGTATTCGTTTGCCTTTTTTCGTCTTCGCGAGTTTTCCTATTTTTTTCCTTTTACTTATCCTCTTTCATCATCCTCGTTCTCATTCGCATCGTCATGTCATCGAGAATACGAGAATGCGTAGAGAAATGGTGGAAAGAGAAGAGCGAGTGCTCTTTACGCGATTTTCGGAATATCGTACACTGGAAACTCATGTATCACGGAGAAAAACGCGTGGAAGGTAGTATATCTTCATTTATCATTATAGGCCGGCAATTCCAGATACATATATATATATACATATATATATATATATATAT
>NW_012130143.1:681554-706782 GCF_000143395.1 Atta cephalotes
TCTCTCTCTCTCTCTCTCTCTCTCTCTCTCTCTCTCTCTCTCTCTCTCTCTCTCTCTCTCTCTCTCTCTGAGAATTGTTACGCTGAGATTACATCTAGAAATTGATGATTCCAAATCTCTCGGTATTCGTCGCGACAGAGTTGCAACCGCGTAGAATTGCATCTCAGAAGGAGATCGTGGAGACGATGATGATGACAACGAGATAAGTACATTTTGCTCTTATCTTTCCGTGCATATGATTTCTAACAGGCTCTTGTTGGCGCACAAAGACGTAGAGGGGCTCGACCTTTAATTCAGTGCAATAGTGTTCCTTCAGGGGGTATCTAATAGAAGACACGTTATGTACAAGGGACATCCTTGAGAGAAACATCAGAAAGGGATTTATTCCCAGTTTGTGAGAACGAAACAACGCGAAGGAAAACGAAGAAAGAAGAAGGGTGGAGAGAGAGCTCTACTGAACTAAATTACTGGAAGAACCCACACGTTACGAGGAGAATTACAGCTTATATAAATTAATTTTAATAAGTCTATCTTTGATTTCTTTAGGCGCGGGTGACTCTAGACTGGCCCCCTATATGTTTGTATTTTGATCACTTCCTGAATTAATTGCAGCACAGATTACGCCTATATAGTCTGCCGTGAATGGTTTACGTGAAAGGTCCATCTTAAGTCCGGTTTCACCAACGTAAGATTAATTTTAATCTCAGTTTACTTATCTTTTTCTAATTCCTTTTTACTGCTTTCTTTTTCTAATCGTTTCTATTACATATACATTATCTTTATCTCTTTCCAATTCTAAAATTGGAAAGAGATGAGAAATACATTGAACCTCAGTTAAGAGTTAACTATGAGTTGTGAAATTGAGTCTAAGAATTAAAATAAGATGAACCGAAATTAAAGTTAATCTCATTAGTAGAAACGGGCATTAAAACAAGATAACGAATGAATTGAACCGAGATTAAAATTAACCTTATATCGGTGGAACCGAGCTTCAGCTTCTCCTTCGGCAAATTAGCCCAGCGATATGACGGAGACGAGCAAGTTTTTGAAGGTCGATGAGAGAAGCGAGCGAGAGCTGAGTGGTGGTGCGTTCCACGTGACAAGACACCACGTGTCTTAGTAAACGTAGGCGAGATGCGGCGTGTCGGTGCATGCGTGTGCGTGTGTCATCGGCGGGATCGTTTAACGCGCTCATAAAAACGCTTAGCAAGTTTCGCTGAACGCAAACCTGGATGCGATGACCCCCTCGTAGGTGCAATCATTCAGGACACTTTCATCGATTTCGAACGCGCGGCTCCGGCGCGATGCGACGCGACGCAAAACGCATCGCGTCGCGTCGAATTGACGCACGTAGAACCGAAGGAACCACCCTCGGGATTACTAGCCACGACCTATTTAACGAGGATAATGACGCTCTAGCTCTACCGGAAAAGTATAGTCTACTCCCACGGCGGCTCGTTCGCGTTCGACCGTCGGCGATCGTCGCCGCCGCGTTCCTGGGAAAAAATAGTCGCACGTACACTCACACACGGAGAGACCTACTCACTAAGGACTCGACGAGGAATTTAGTTTAAATTTTTTGAATACAATAGCGTTCTACCGAGGAGAGCTATGAAACTAAATAAGTCTATATTATACTCTATCGTACAATATAATGTAGTGAAATATTCGAGTACAGTACAGTACTAGTTTTAAGTAAAGTATCTTTTTTTTGGGCGGATACGACTACTCCTCTAAGGCCTCGCTCATATAAATCTTCTCGTTCTCTTTAAATTAATTAAATCGAATCTCGTCTTCCTCCTTTTTCTTTTTTAAATCTTTTTAGTCCCACGCACATCCATGTTCTACTATCTAAGTTGAATAATAATGAGACTAGACGTGAGTTCGCCCCCTTTTTCATCAAGTAAATCGAAAGAATTCGATAGACGAAGATGGGAGACATGCACATCGATCAGTAATAATTATTCAATTCCGATAATGTTTCATTTACAATTCCTGAATAAAATTTCGCCTATCAGTCTAGTAAAACCGTCAGAAGAAATCGATAAATTCGCCAACCACGGGTCGGAGATTTACCAAGTTGCACAGCGAACGAACGAGCAAAGTTATCGCATAATACCGGACCCCGGCGCTTATCTAGCTAAAATATACATTCTATTACACATCTCTCATGTCGGATGAAAACAAACAAAGTCGAAGTTAATACTGAGTCACGAAGTTAATACTGATGTTTGGCACTGCTTTAGGAGATAATTGCGATGTCACGAGGAATTCGCGACGTGGTTGCGAAAAAGAAGAACCTTCTTAGTTTAGATATTCACTTCCAGTCCTCTTGCCGGGTCCGATTTCAGGTATCAAATAACCCGCGAATATATATGTTAACTCGATTAGAATTCCGTCAGACCTCCAAATCCTTTCCTTCCTATGCGCGATAATTGTAAGATTTAATACATATTATCTCGCGTTAAGTGGTCATTCTACGCCGAGAGTCCATCGAGCGAGTCTCTCTCCTTCCGCAGTCACAGAAATTATTAAAGTGGCAGTATGCAATCCAATTCGACGAGGTTCGGTAGATCAGCGTTTCTCAACTTTCGCTACGCGTTACGCCTTGCCTATGACGAGGTATCTGGAATAAGAGTTCCGCCGTATTTACAATATTCAGTACAGACGAGAGATCGAAGAAACGACAGTCTCGAGATATTTACACTCCCCAAAGGGACGAATTATCCTAGTATGCGTGGCCTGTTCAAGTTTTTATTTGCGAGCGAAATGCCTCCGTCTCTCCATCGTTACCGTCAGAAAGAAACGCTAAATGGGAATAGATGCCCGATGCTGCATCCATAAATCATCATATTCGTTGTATTCGTGCGCTTGGTGTACGGCTAATCGATCGCCGTCGCTGGGAGTCAGTGGTGCGAATAGTTGCGGATGGAGACCCACTCAATAAACTTGGACAGACCTGACCTGATGAATGTTATTTTTTTTTGCATAAACTGGTTTTGAGATAATTTTTGAAAGAGCTCTATCCACTACGTACTAAGATCGTGACGAAATTCGTCGAAG
The DNA here is from genome assembly GCF_000143395.1 of Atta cephalotes. Classification (NCBI taxonomy): domain Eukaryota; kingdom Metazoa; phylum Arthropoda; class Insecta; order Hymenoptera; family Formicidae; genus Atta; species Atta cephalotes. Next base: position 684,618 of record NW_012130143.1, read on the forward strand.
ATCGGAGTTGAGAAACGCTGCAGCGTACAATATCTGGTACCATAGCAATCGAGAGAGACTCACCCCAGGCTGCCGGTTAATGTAGAGTTAAAATGTCAACAAGAAAATATCTTAGTACTCATATGTGTCTCGCTACCTATTTAAGACATCACTACTAGAGTTTATAGCACTTTTGTTTATCCTATATTATCAATGTACGTAACAACATATGAACAATCAAAGAGATCTCTTCTCCATTCTTTTTATCTCATCCCTCCCCTCACTCCAACAGCAGAAAATTCTTTCCAGTTACTCGCATCGCCGTGCCTGTGGCTAGTTCTTAATTTTTCCGATAAATTGTCGGATTCCTCTAACAAATTGACCTATAAATCTGATATTGCTTAAAATCAACCAAAGCCCCTCAAAGGCTCAGCAATCCTCCAAAAGCCGAACTGCTTTCAAGAACTCTCCCTTAATATGGGGCGGTCTCCTATCAAGGAGGATGCAGATCGCGGTGGTGGGCCCTGGCAGTTAGAATGGCCTTCAGCTCGGAGTCCAGCTGTTTCTTGGTTCGCTCGCTTACAAACTGACCGCCCACCACTGGCTGGGTCAATCTCGGCGACGGCAGATCTGCCATTAACTTACTACTGTCGCGATTCTCATGACTCCTGGCGCGTCGGATGGGCTTCTTGATCGACAACGCTTCCTCTTGGGTCTTCTCTTCGCCGGAACGACTCAAGGAAAACGTCATTTCCTGATTCAGGGTATACGTTGAACCACGACTACCACCTCCACCGCCGCCACTACTGCTGCCTATAGCCTCCGAAGACCTGGTGAGGTCAATAGTTCCGGAGCCCCATTCGCGCGATAATTTTCTCCCGATGGCGGATGTGAGTTCGCTGTTCGGCGACAATAACGGGCTCCTCGACTGATAGCCAGCCGAGTGCGGAGGTCTCAAAGTGGCGAATACCGGGAAGGATTGGCCTCGCTTGGCCGGGCTGCGAGGATATCTCGGCGTTGGCACGCCACCGCCCCCAGCGGTAGAATCACGACGAATGGTCGGTGTGCCGGCTGAATCGCTTCTAGTAGGTACTAACGGACGCAGAGTCGCACTGCCGCCGAAGCTAGCAAGACGCGGTGGCGGCGATCCACCATCTCCGTGGCTCAATCTACGGCCTACCGTCTCTAGTGGACTCCTCGCGCGCAAATTAGTGCTGCTGAGTGTGAACTCGCGCGGCTTCATCGGCGCATCGAGACTCACCGGCGACAATCCTAGACGAGATGCCGACAAATTCGTCGAACTTCTACTCTTCTCCGATCGTTTAGGACTTCGAGGCATCAGCGGACTCTTGCTGCGACTTCTCTCTCTACCTTTTCCCAATTTCTCATCTTTTTTCACAATCTTGGCGGTATCGTTCTCCTCGGGTACCGTCTCGATCTTTTCTTCTTGTTGTACTCTAAAAGAAATTTAAATATTCAGAAGTTTCTTACACTCTGATACCCTCTTCTATTATTCTATTCTGATATGATGGATTATAAAAAAATGTTGGTTTCATCAACAAAAAAACAAAATTTGTTTCTTTTGATAAGCTTGAAAATTATATTCTCTTACCTTCGAATTTCCTGAATCATCTCGAAGAACTGTGCTTTGCTCTTACGTCTGCGACGTTGTTCATGTTCCTTCTGAAACATGGAAACATTGTAAATATTTAAAAATTAAAATAAGCGCACTCCATAAGTATGCAAACGTAAATTTTCAAATAAAAAAAACTCTAAGTTTTTTCAATTATTTCAACTTTTACATTATCACATTCAATTCACGAACTTGTGGGTCGTTTAAAATTGAGGATACGCACTCGTTTAACGCTTTTCTGGAAAAGCGATGCGATCTGGCCTTGTCGCACCGTGTGCACCAATTCGCGAGCAGCATGATGCGGCGAGACCAGTTCCACACAGTTGATAAACCTGTACAGCTTCTGCGAGAAGAACATGACGTTGCGGCTACGCCAGATGGAATCCTCCGGTCTATGCCGTAATCGCGGCAGCGTGTATTTGTAGAAGAGATGTTCTCCCGCTAATATAATGGATCCAAGCACCACACCCATTCCGAGCAGGCAAAATACTCCGGCCACGGATGCGACTCCTAGTGGCCTGGGTTGACCACCCGGATCAAAATCTAAGTCCATCCCTGCTCGACCGCTTAGACAAGGTAGATCGCCGTACCTGGAATTATTTATTATTATTATTATAGCTTACTTTATATAAATTGTTTACCTCACTGATTTTAATTTTTTTTTAATACTGATGATCTCATTGTTATATAAACATATGAAAAAACGTATAAAATGTATAAAACTAATAAATATAAAACTAATAAATAAATTTATATTATATATGTTTAATATGTATAATAAACTACGTTCAATACACGTGTAATTTTCCAAATAAATTGATTTAATGCAAAATAAGTTTTTAAAGAGACAAATAACATACTTGCTTATGTTTTTCTCGCATATATTCTGCGCGTCGGACTTTATTTATCACCTAATGTATTTTCGTCTAAGGTAATTATTACACTCTCGTTATCGCGCAAATAAAAAGAAAAATCGCACGCGAACCGATATCGATTATCCAATTTTTGCACTTATTTTTGCGCATCGCTTACCATTTTTCTTGCAAAATGTCGAGCAACCCGTTGCTTGTATAATTCGCTATAACTTTAGATATGCTTTCTTTCAAGGGATGTCCTCGCGTAAGCGCGATTGCATAAGTGTCCTCGTTGATAGTATCGCCGATTTTCTGCAAGCGGCAACCGTTGTCAGTCGCCCGATAATAATCCAGAATCGGCGTGTCCGAGATTAAGATGTCCAGAGTGCCGTTTCTCAATTTTTCTACGCCCTCGGCGACATTCGACAAGGAATATCGAGCCATGTGGGACCATAATTCGGGATTCGCTTTTTGCACGTAATATTCGGCTGCAGAAGCTCTCGGTGCACCAACTCTTTGTGACAATAACTGTAATATAATATATTAAATATAATATATTAATATATAATATATAATATTATATATTAAATATAATATATAATATATTAAAAAATCTAAATTCATATATATAACCGAAAACTAGAACAAAATAAATATTTTTTTTTGCTATTTAATAAATAATCTCAAAATTATATATAGACATATATTATATATAGACATATATTAAATATTGATATATTTAATATTGATATTTAATGTGAATTTTATGTAAACAATTATTAAATAATTATTAAATAATTAACAGAAAATATTCTCTCAGAAATTCTTTTCCTTTTACTTCTTACATTAATTCTTATCGTTTATAAGCATTCGTGAATTTATAAAGAGTCAAGATACTCACGCTTTTATCATGATAGTTGCTCACTGCAGAATGAAAAAAGAGACCGGCGATAAGGGCAGCTATATTAGCCGTGTACGAGGCCACAAAGATAACGGAGAAGCCGCCCCAAATATTAATAAGGAACTTGTTAGGCCAAGACTTTGGCGCCTTGAAGGCCACGAGGTGGCCGCACAGAAGACCCCACATCACCCACAAGGCGGAGGCAATGGAGAAGTTCTTACTGCGCTGCCTGCCCCAGGGATTCAAGCCGAACGGGCTAAACCATTCGTAGAGAGCGACGGCGATCGCGGTGAGATTCAGTGACGTAAACACGGCGATCCACAACTCCGTGCTGAACGGGAACAGAAACGCAAATAGCGGTATTTCAGAACGTAGTTTCGGCGCCGTGAGAAAACTCACGCCGCTGAAGTAGTACGGCGTGGTGAAATCCACCACTTTGGCACGATGGGTAGATACACTCAAGGCCGCAAACGCTAGCTGTGCTCGACCAGACACCAGCTCACCCATCACGCCGTTCCATGTGCCGTTCCGATTGTTCTGTTTGCCAAACAATCCGTCCTCCGCTAGATATAGATTGAAACGAAATCCAAGCTCGCGCGCCACTAAAGACAGCAGATCCATACTCAGGCCGTAACAGCACATCACAGTTTTACCTTGCCGGCAGGTGAGGCCGCGCAAACAGAAACCATCTTGTAAATTCGTGATCATGGTGAACGGTGATGCCTGTACGGTCACGATACTATAAATCGGCATTCCGATCTTTTCGCCGCCCTGTTCAAGATATGCCGGCATGATACCGCCGCCCGGCCAGATTATGGTATCTAAACGGACTTCCCTGCCTCCCTTGATAGTACCGACCTTAGTCCACCTGTTAAACATTGATGACATTAATTATTCCATCTTTTAACAATAGATACAAATATCTTAAGAACAAGTTGTACCTTAATTGAGTCTTATTCCCGGGAAACCTGACAGCTTGCAAATTCAGCAATTGGAATTCTGCCTTGTCCTTGGAGATTTGTCCCATGGATTTCCTCAACTTACTCGTCAAAATTGCAGATACATTTTCTCGCGCGTCGCTCTTCATGAATTTAGTATTACGATCCGAGTAGCATTCCGGTACAAAGTGTTCTTTGATCTGCGCTTCGCGCATACGACCCAGCCTCGTTTTTGTTTCCAGGAAAGTCTCGTCCAAAGCCTGCGAGGTCTCTCTCAGCATTCTAGTTAGTATGGTGTCACCGCCCATGATTTTGATACCAGACGGTCTGAGCGCAAGCATTCCGATCGGCATGAAACTTTTGGAATTAAGTTCTCTGTCACTTGGGAGTTTCACGACCTCCTCTTCGTCCTCAAAATTGAAGCTTTTATCCTCTCGCTTGGTCACGATCTTTTCATCTCGCCATCTATACTCTTGCAGCCGATGTATATCGTTGGTCAGACTCTGTAGCGGATTCAGTGAGGGCAGTCGCTTATCATCTGACGCGAGATTTATCGTTCGCAACAGCGGTAAATTTTCGTTGGTCGCAACGGCAACACGCGAACTGTGAAGAAGATGCGAACTGATGATGTTGGGCTCGTTCGGTCGCAGTTCCGCCTTAAGATCTAGCCAAAGCCACAAGAATCTGCCCGAGAGCATCTCGAACTTGCCGGCTGCACCGAGAATCTTTCGGGCGTTGTTTAGATCGCAGGCCATTACTACGACTCCGCCACTGCCACTTTCTTCGGCTACTCGCCTCAGCCTTAATCTTAGAGTTCTGTCGTTTGTTGGAAGGTGTATAATTGCACGAGGTGTTAACGTTGGTGGATTCGTTTGTAAAAGATGGGTGACGGGTAGGAGAGTAGTATCAATGAGAAGAGTAAACGCATGCCAATTAGCCCGATGCATTAAAGCGGCAGCTGCTGCTCCGACTTCTTTGGGACTCGAACCTATACGGTTCTCAAACCGGCCAAGATTTCCCTGTAAACAAAAAGTAATCGCTTTTATCTTTACATTATAAGACGTAATTATATAAGCGATAAAGTTCGTGAATGTGAATGTGTACCTGGCGAAGAAAGTCTCTGTGCGTAAACGGTAACCACAGAGCTGGAAGGTTCAAGGCAGCAGCAGCCGTAACGAGAAATCTGGCTGCCGATCCTCCCCCTATAATAAGGCTTAATACTGTCTTTCCGCCTTCGATGTCTGTACAAAATTTGTTTAACACTGACAAGGGATATAACAAGGAATCTGTCATGGGTGTCATCCTTGTTTCTACATATGACACATCCATGTCCGCATGAAAAGATTCCAGTCTCGCTTCCTCCCATGCTTTCTGTACGTCTGCCTTGAAAGGAGTCTGAGGCTGAGTTAAACATACCACTATCCGCCACGATGCGTAAGACGATCTGAGTCTGGCCTTCGCTGCTCTCAGAGACTTGGCAGCATCCGCGGTACCGGATACTGACATAGAAGTCCCTAATAAGAGGAGAATTACAACTCCAGTATAGGAGCTAGGCATCTTCCTCAGTTTTCCTTATGCTCCCCTTCCTCTTTTTCTATTTAGCTTTTTTGATGTACATTGTTGAAGCGTAGGTCTAATCTGTAAAATAACATTTTCGTTTAAAATATTATTGTGTATCATTAATATATTAATACATAACAGATAAGTTTCTATTAACAAATATTTGTTAGCACTTCACTAATTTTATCGTGTGCATGATGTATATAATTCATTTTTAAATTATACTTCATAAAAAATTTTTCCAGCGCAAGATATACTTATAATTATTATTTATTTTGCACTGTTATAAATATATATAAAAAAAGTAATCCATTTTTGTATGTACTACGAAGTAAAACGCTAAACAATAATTTGTTAATATCAACAATTAATAAATAAAAGATTTTTAACAGTATCTTTCACTACCAAGGGTAGTTACCCTGTTCCACTTTCTTTTTTGCATTTGTCGAAATAATTTTTTCGACACAACAAGCACATAGATTCGCGTTACAACGTGCATACACTTCAAAGGGAAGAGAGATTCTAAATCACATTCTAAGAACTGTAATCCGTACGCGTTTCGAGAATGCACAAAACAGAGACGACCTTACCTCTTGACGGAAGGGATAGAAGGTCGCGCGTCTGGTGGGGGTTTAAGAAGAGCAGAGCAGGGATCGCTTTTTAGCCACCGCCGCATAATAGCCGTCGATCGGGTAAACCGTGTCAATCGTCGCGAGGCACTCGGTCAATTGGTCGGTGCGGAGGACACGGACGATAAGCCACCCATCACTTGTCCACCCCCGGATCTACCCCGTGCGTAACGGCCATTTTCGCGAGAGCAGCCCCTCCCTTTAAATTTCATCCCTGTGGCATCCTGTGGTCCACACGAGCGCGCTCGTGATATACACATGTATTGCGCCTGTCTTCCTTGGTGTATGTGTATCCTTGCATGTATCGGCGGCTTTCTGACAATGCCACTAACACTCGTGAATTTTGCTGACGCCCGTTATAAATGTCTCTCACAGTGTCCTATGAATTAAAAAAGAACGAATTTCTTGAGCTCTTCCTAACGAAATGTCATAGAAGTTGTGACCTGATTTTGTAATGTCTCTTGAGACAACTTGAATCCTTTTTTGAGTAATATAAGTGAAGAAAATAATGATTTCGAGTTATAAAAATATGATGATTGTAGATGGTGAAAGAACTGAAAAATAAAAATATATAAATCAGGACTTAAGGGATTCAACTGGAAACTTTAGAATTGTATAAAGAAATATTCGATTTTTATTTCGTTGTTAGTCTGCTCACAATTTTAAATCTGTGGACAAATATAAAATTTTCTCAAACTACATTTTCAAACAATTAAGTAACATAGAACATACTTATTAAATGTATTATTTAAGTTCAACTAAATCAACACTGTTTTGGAATCTTTAATTCAAAACTTAATTACTAAAGGATAAAAAATTGTAACAATGATCTTCAAAATTTTACTTAAGGAAAGTTTTATTTTAATTTTAATCAAAGAATCTCTATTAACCAAAAAATATTGAATCAAAAAATATTGAGACACTGTATATTGAAGAAAAACTGAAATTATTCACATCAAAATTTGAAAATGAATTGTATCAATTATAATTAAGTCTGTTTAACTGTAATTAACTATCTTAAGTTTCTTTTGTATAATGTTTCATGCTTTCATTAAATTATTAAATTAATCAAAATAATTTATTAACAAAATTAAATTAAATGTACTAAAAACAGCTTATTTCATTAAAAAAATTTTTTTTTATTATATCTTGTTTACCAGTAATGGTATTCCGTGTCCTAATTAATAGAAAAAATAAAATTGCACAATTGTATATATATATATTGTAATTACGCATATATATGATTTTCTAAATTTCATAACAAAAAGATATTGTATTACAATTTAATAGCGTTGCACAATTTTTATTGCAATTTTTTTCATAATTAAGATAATGATAAATATCGTGACATACGGAATACCTCTACGGCAATCCTCGAATCTTCAGTGGACAATAGTGCAAAGTTTTTTTTCGGCCGGAAAATAGCTTCGTATATTTGGGATCCTCTTTTTAATGTACATTTGCGTTATATACATATATGTTACGCCACACTGCCATAATTGGGAGCATTTTAACTAGGTTTACAAGGCGTTGAAACAATAAGGAGACGCGTCCCGAAGCACCGCTTCGCCGAACTCGCTGTCGCCTCTGAAGACTTTACTTTCTCTCTCGTTCTCTTTCTTTCGCACCCTGTCTTTCTCTCTACAGCTAAAATAACATAGTCGGAATGCAATTACATGGATGCAGTCATCTCATGGCTAACGAGATTCCTGCCCCATTCTTAGCTCCCCTTCCGCTAGGAATTAAATTAATTACAGAGACAGGTTTTCAATAACGGATAACAATTATTAAAATTAGCTAAATAGATTTTGCTGCGATGCATCATTCTCGAACGTGCTCCATGCATTGTTCAGCTCCATGAAAATCAACTTTGCTATATTCTCATTTGCTGTGCCTGCTTGCTGCAACATAGAAACAGATTCCCATTAAATTTTTTTCTTTTGAATTAAAAACTATTTTAACAAAATTAATGTTTAATTATTAAAATAATTATTAGAGTAACTGATTTTTTATTATCCTCTTTGCCAACTTATTCATGCAACTTATTGTACTATTTCAAAAAATACTAATTAAAAATATATTTCTATTGTTTAATTTATTGTTATTATTAACCAATTATCTTAATATCATTTATTAAATTATCATTTAGAAAATTAAAAGATGTTACTATTTGCAAATAATAAAAAAACATTGATATTTGCACAATAAAAAGGATTGTATAAATAATGATATTTGACAAGATTCAAATACCTTGTCTGGATGTACAGCCAAGCAAGCTTTTCTATAAGCTTTTTTGACGTCCGCAGCCGTGACCAATTGATGCATTTCACAACGTTGCCACCTTTCAGCCTCCGGCCATAGAACCGTATGTAGGGAGCAGAGTAAAGCTCGCAAATTTCCTTTTTTGCCCTCCGTCCATTCAGCGATTTTTAACCTATCGGGATCCATCGACTTGGCCGCTTCCACCTTTCGCATCTGATTTATTGTCTTCGGGCTATCTTTATCCGCCTTGCGCGAACTAAAGAAATTATATCCCTGACTACCGAGCAGATCCTCAAACGCATCGCCGCTCGTCTTTTCCTTCGCTTTACCACTAAATACGTCCGAGGCGCCGCTGTTTGCGCCGTTGGTCTCGTTGGTCGTCGCATTGGTTTTGTGCATTGTGTTCGGGCTGGAATGAATCGGCGTGCTCGCAGGCGCTGGACTTGCCGACTGTGGGGTATTCGAATTTCTCGGCGTACCGTTCCAACTGCCCGCCAGACCAGCGCCTAATGATCCGGTCAAATTCGCGAATGGATCCTTATTAGTCTGAGCGGCGAAATTCGGCACGCTGGCATTTCGTGGAAAATTCTCTTCAGAATTTGGGCTCTTGGCGGTGTTCGCGGTATCTGTCGCAATATCGCCGAGAAGATTGCCTGAAACATTCCCACCCAGTGGATCAAACATCAGGTCGTTCACTTCCTTGCTTGACGTTGTTTGATGTTGCCCGAATAATAAATCATTCATGTTCAAATTGCTGTTATTCAAATTGCTTGTGTTGCTGCTCCTCGTCGCGGAATTGTCATGTCCGAACAGTAAGTCAGTCGAGGCGTTATTGTTAATTAAGGGTATCGAATTGGCGGCCTCAGCCTGCGACGCCGACACGCCGAAACCACCCAAGAGATCGCTTTCGTTCTGACTAGAACTAGAAAAGATATCTAATTCTGGATTTGCCGCCGCGGTGGCGAGAGTATTTGAGGTATTATTGGTATTATCCGGCATGCCGAGATTCAACAAATCAGCCTCCTGAAAGCTATTTTCTTCGATCTTGGTTGATTCTTCCTCCTTTGGCTGTTCCAGCTGTTGTTGAGGCACCGCTTCGTGTTGTAAAATCTTGTCGGTTTCATTTGACGATACTTTCTGAGCCTGCAATAACGTCAATTATCGATTATCATCAACTTTTCAATGTTTTGTACTCTTCAATGTAAAAAAACTAAATAATTATAATGTATATCTAACAATAACAAAACATTCTACCTCTTCCTGATGAGAAGTTGTCCTGAAGTTCTCCAGAGTTTCTTCCATTTCCAATGTCGAGCCAAACAGTGGATCCGGTACGAGCTTGATACATGTTTCTGCTTCCCACGGCGCCGGCACCCTCGATAGTTTTGAATTTTCCTCGCCTATCATGACATTCAGCACAATGCAGAACTTGCCACCGATCTCGGGAGCATCGTCCAGGTCGCGTTTCTCAAATGTCAAGGCGCTTTCAGTGATGGGCACGTAGCCAGTATGGAAATGTAATGAGGCAATTTTAATACCAATTACACGGCCGAGCTGCTGTCTGGCGTGGTATATTACTAGAGTGACGTCACCGCGTACAGCCGCGTCTCCTAGAATCAAGCAGACCTTGCCCTCCATCATTCCAAACAGCTTCATTTCTTCGTAATTAGCTTTCTTCGTCGTGAAGACCAACGCGCCGTTACTATAAATTTCTATGTATGGTCGACAACCATCTTTCGCTCTGGTGAATAACGGTACTGGCTGTATGATAACAGAACGGAGAACCAGTGGTTTCGTATGCGGAGGCCGATCGCCACTGAGCATACTCATGTAATTAATACTGCGTAGTTCGGAGGGTTGCAAATGCGGCGGCTGGCAACGCCTCGTTGTGAATAGAGCGATTGCCTCCTCAACAGTGATTAAGGCTCTGCAATGGATCAACAGAGTGCATGCCACTGTGGCACTCGCTCGATACCCATCCTGAAAGACAAATCAGTAGGATAATCGCGTTATTATGTTTAGCAAACGCTTAATTTAAATTGTGACATACTCACAGTACAGTATAGCACCACCACGTGATTGAAGTCAGCGTTCAGATATTGATAAATATCTTGACAGATCTGGTACAGAGCGAATAGCATAGGTGCGTTTGATTCTGGAGTGGCGTAAGCAAACGAGCAATCGATGTGTCTACCGGGGAGTCGCGTAACATTCGGTCGGCCACGGGACAGATTGTACAGCTGGATCTTGGCAGGCGGTGGGTGTCTGGTGTTGAGGAATACTCTCACGTCTTCAACGTGATTAGCCCTATAGGCAGACTCAATCCCATCGGCCGGATACGGCATAATAAGTATGCGCGATGTCAGATAACTTGCATCCAGTTCTGTCCTGGCCATACTCTGTTGAACGGTATGCATCACCTTGCTGGAGGTATCTTTCAAATTACGCAGAATATTGCCAGCGCCGCCCTTCAGCGAATTGAATAGGCCGGTCGAGCTCTGAGCCGCCGGGATCTTAGATACCGTCGTCTGCACGGGAGCCGGTCTCGGCGGCGGCATCGTTACCGGCGCGGTGGAACGAGAGGCCGACGTTGGCACACTTGACGATGGTGGTGGTGGTGGTGGCGTTGGTCGCGGAGGTGGTGACGGCTTGATTGTGACTTCGATCCGTGGCGGTTCTCTGAGATCGAAATTGTTCGATTCTGCGATTGCAGCCAAACGTTCCAAGAGCTGTGCTGTTGTTAACCTCTGTATGGGCGAGATTTGTAGGCATCCCTTCACCAGATCGTGCAGACACGCATATCGTGGATTGGGCGGTAACGGTGGATACTTGCCGTTTACGATTGCTAGTTTGTTACCTGCACGAAAAATACTTTAATGAATGCTATTATTGTAATAAGATATCGGATTTCTATAACTGAACCAAAAATATATATTTTTGGAATTTAAAATGAAAATAAGTGCTTGATATAAAAATGCGATTGATATAAAAAGCGAGAAAGTTCTAATTCAGTCTAGTGTAAGAATAAAAAACAAATCTAAAATCAACATATATATTCAAGTTTATATAATATCTAAAAATACTTCTTAACGATATAGTTTCTCCAATTATTTCCTATTTCTTTATATATATTCTATTATTTTTTTATAAGTTGAGAAAAAAAATTATGTTCTTCATATTCATATCTAAAATCGTGTAAATCAGATTTTATGTATTTCTTTGTATCTTCAAAATCAAGAAAAATATTTAAATATTATTATATCCTTTCTAATGAGTTATCTTATGCTTTCACATTCATTATCAATTATAATATCTGTACGCTCTAGTTAACTTAGTACTTAGCAAATCAGCGATTATCTTACCTTCAGGAAAAGGATGCCGCAATGTAATCAAAGAATACAATATACATCCTAAAGCCCAACAATCCACCGGAGGCCCTATAGGTTCATTGTTCCATGTATCCATCATTTCTGGAGCACGATACATGGGGGTTGTACATTTGGCCATCTGATCTTCTAGAGTGGCGCGTTTTTGAGCATTCCATGATGGATCCGGTAATATTTGTTGAGTTGAGGCGCTACCAAAGTCACAAAGTTTCACAAGGCCGTCTCTCCCGAGCAAAAAGTTCTCCAGCTTGATGTCCCGATGCACAAAAGGTTCTGGTTGTTGGCTATGCATATGATGTACTGCACGTGTCGCTTGATAGGCTATCTTGCACACTTGGGCGAGAGTCAATGTATTCACAGACACATTCCTGAGTATATCTGCTACTGTACCGCCAGGACATAATTCAGTGACAACCAGATACTCGTATCCTTTTCGCTCCTCTCGCTCCAATCGTTGGGCATACAAGAACTGAATAATATTTGGGTGATTCGACAATCTCTTCAATGTTTCTATTTCTTGTATAATGACTCTGTTTGCATCTTCATCAGCAGCAATAAGTCTCTAACAATAAAAAATAAACTTTTTACAATACAACAAAATGTAAGTTGCAAAAAGGAGAGTTGAACTAGTTTAATTACCTTAAGTGCATATTCTTTTCCTGTAGCGACATCCTCTACCGCAAACACCAATGCCCATCCACCTGTTGATACGATGTTTGCCACAAATTATCTAAATGTTAATGATACATAATTCGATTACGAGGACAAAATATCTCTCGCTCATGTTTTTATCATGTGCACAAATAAATTATTTATTATCATTAAATAATGCCCTCATATATTTTATATAAAAAGAAGCTGCAAATTTCAAGCTGCAAATTTCTATAAATGTTCACGCGTGTTTTAAGTATTAGACACAAATTGCCAAAACAAACTAAAAATTATGTTATATTTTATTATTATATTCACTATAATGTTAAATTCAATATAATTTTATTTAAATTATAAATCGTCTATCTTTTTGAAATAATAACTTTTAAAATTTTTATTCTACATATTTACTAAGTAAAGACAAAGATTTAATTTTTACTAAAAAATGGAATGATTAGTATAAAAAATTAAAGAAAACTGGAATTATACATAACATCTACATTATTTAGTTTATAAGATAACCTTTTAAAATAACTTTACATATATCAAAATTTGCAAATTACATCTTACAAATAAATTATAATATAAATTTTTTAAAAATAAAGTTAAACTTTCTGCTAAATCAATTTCCTGCGGAGTGTGATAGTTTCAATATTCAACATAACAAACAGAATGTATGACTATTCAATTGATATAAGCTATATTAATACAATCAATAGATTCTAAATATAATTAGAAAGGTGTATCGAGATAGCTTTGCTATTCATTCATTTTCAAAAAAGCTGTAAATCGAAAGACTGAGCAAAAGAAATCACCTGCATTTTGAAACTCGTAGACAATTGTTTAAAAAAATAAGCGATAAGTTGTCAAACGGCAGTAATATCCGATAATATTCGAGCTAGAGTGAAATCTGTGGAATGTAAATGCGTGCGATAAAGAAGCAGAGACAATGCTCACTAATGTCAGAATAGATTATCGCGCTGTCTGGCCGTGTGTCAAAACACGCTTGACATATGACAGAAGGACAGATGTCACACGCGAGATTAGCGAGATCCTAGCTCTTTTCTCCTCTCCTCCGCCTTTCCCACGCGATCGTCTACAGCCTTTTTTTTCACGATGCGAGAAAAGCAGGATACGATCGACCTTATCGGTCGTAATTACGAAAAGTCGCCGGAATGTGATTTGACACTTCTGACAGTAAGCTGAGATTCGTACCAGCCGGAGATGATAGACTCACCCTCGGCAATCAGCCGCGTCACTCTCAGTTTCACATTGTTGATGTCCAACATCTGACCAACATACTCGTTGCCGCCGGTGCCGCCGTTTAGGTACCCGAGCGCGGATCTCAGGTAATCCGACATCTTTCCCTGGATCTGCCTCGATGGGCAGTTGGGCACCTTCTCGAATAGCCCACTCTTACAGACGCGTTGTTGCGGACAGCCGATACCGTGCGGCCATATTGGCGCGGCGATATCTTCAGCACGCAGCCGCAGCGTTGATAACCAACTTCAGGTGCCACCGATCGCCGATATCGCATTTGGCGATATCAAATACAAGTCGATAATTACATAAAAACATTATAATTCTTTTACATAATATTATAATATACACTCGATATTTGATTTTACACTCGACTTAAGAGATTTTACCTTTCGCACGAAAAAAATTTTTGAAAGAAACAATATTATAATATAAACAATATTATAATATAATAATATGTAATTATAACAAATGTAGTTTTTTTTAATCATAAAATTAACAAAAAGAAGAGCATAAATCACAGCACAAATTGTTCTTTATGATAATATTTAAATTTATTTTATATTTTATATTTAATATATTAAAATTCAACGGTCATAAAATATAATTATAAATATTTTCTTTCCTCTTGTACGCGAATTTGTTCAGCAACCACGTTTTATGATGTACTTGTACAAGAGGAAAGAAAGCGTTTATTTATAATTATATTTATGACGTTGAATTTTAATGTTAACTTTATGTAAATCCTGCGTTTTTATTGATATTTGTAAATTTACTGAAGATGGCCAGATTGTGGCTGAAACGTCTAAATAATTTATAAGCTTAATTATATATTAAATATTACAAAGAACAACTTGTGCTGTGGTGTTTTATGCTCTTCTTTTTGTTAATTTTTAATATTATAATAGTCGTACTGTTCTGAAGAGAAATGCGTTATAGGCAACCAATCACGACGCCGATTACAGATTGCGGAAGCATCGTCCTCGCGATCTTCGGATTGCCCGATGCACTTTTAACTCCTTTCCCTCCCGTTCCATTTATTCACACAGCGTGTAATCACGCTTGCATGCCGATAATATCTATCATGATGTAAATAGACATCATTGTCTATTTGCGTAATCTTGTATAATTCTATGTGAATTTATATATTACCTATATAGTTATTTAAACTATATACAGAATTAATTTTTCTGGCTTGGAACCCAAATCAATTGAATTTATATATTTCTTTCCGCGAAGGGATCATGTCCGTAACGAACAGAAGAACAATGGAAGAGAAAAATTAAGCTGACAGAGAATGATAAATATTTCGAACTCTCTGAAGTTAGAATAAAATGAAGTTCCGCGCTTCACTTCTAATGAATTATTTAAAATTATCTTTAAAATTCTTATTATTACAATTTTTATTATTATCTTCTAAATTATTTGAAGTGGAATCTTTCACTCTAAAAACTGAAATCTCTTAAAAATTGAAAATTGCGTCATTCTTTTTTAAGATTGACTCCATTTTCACTCTTTAGAATAAAATTCCATTCTCCAAGAATTTAGGATTATAATAACAATAATAATATTTAGAATTTAGAAATGAACAGAATATAAAACGAACGTCAAGTTTTGTGACAAGTAAGGATAAATATTATAACAGAAAAAAACGCTTTTTTTTTAAAGTTTAGTCAATAAATATTAATAAAAATTTAATTTATGAATTGTTAATAAATAAATTAATAATTGATATAATGACTAACAAATCCACTCGATCAAGTTTTCCGATTCTTCTCACAGACAAATTTTTCAAACATCTTTTCGCGAAGCGCAACTTGTGCATATATTCGTTTTCACTTATCTGAAGTTAGGCGCGCAAGTGACACGTTTCTCCGCTAGAATGTGTTTTAGGGTGCGTTTCGAGTCACGCATGAAGCGCATGATGCATCATTTGTCTTTGTTTATCAATTAATAAAAAAATAATAGATCCCAGTAAACGAGAATAGATTAAAATGGATTAAAATTTTTTTCTATCCTCGTATTTTAAATAAATAAATTTTAAATAAAGAATACTTTTTTTTTTGGATTTAATTGGATTCAATTAAATTCAATTGAATGCAATTGGATTGAAAAACTACATTTCCTATTCAAAATTTTGAATTGAACAGTATTCATAATTGTTTTGTTGTGCATAGAAAACATTAATATTATTTTTAGATTGAAAGGCATAGAGATATGCTTCATGCAATTCCTATAAATGAAATAAATGAAATAAAAATTTCATTCAGGATTGAAAAGCATTCATTTTAACATTCGTGAATCAATATTTCTGAAAATCCATTTCAATTCTCATTTACTGAGATCATGCACTTCATGCGTAACTTGGAACACACTTCAAAACTGACGCTTGATATATTCGCACCGATATTATTAAAAACCACCAACACTGGATAAATTTTCGGTGGTATAAAAAGAGCCCGGAGGTAATTGAAGAACGCTGACAATTGATATAAATTTGCTTATTATTAACATAATTTAATTATTAACATATAAAATATTTGATTCATGCATTATTAAATTTATGATTTTTTTATTATATAAATGTTCCATAAATAAATGTGCATACTTGTAAAGCTATAATATCATATATTGCAGAATTATGAATATAGATTAGAATATCATATATTGCAAAATTGTAATTTTTCTGCAATATCATATATTGCAGAAAAATTACAATTTTTTTCTCTGCAGTTATCATCTCTAATAATCAAACTTTGACGATAACATTGAAATCACAATTTTAAAGAAAAATAGAGTATTTTTCAGCGATTGAGTTCTAAATGCATAAATATGTCTATTAAACTAAAACACATAATTAATATTATCAGTTTTTAACTCTTAATCACATCAATATTCTCAAGGACACCTACCGTAAGGATGTCGACCTTTAAGTATTTCGTCGGTGATATTCGTCAATGGCTATAGCTGTTTTTTCATACAGACGCTCAACGCTCATTTTTAGCGTCAAAACAGGTCACATGTCACAATGCTTGCTATTCGCCAATTTTGATCTGTTTGACCTGTTTTGATTCTGAAAATGAGCGTCGAGCGTCTGCACAAAAATACAGCCTATTACGTGACTTTTGACGCCGAAAATGAGCGTCGAATATCAATATGAAAAGGCACCTTTAAGTTTGTTCGCGTTGCATACTTCAGCATGCTCCAATATGTTCCTACTATAGCTCCTATTTACTCCAACGAGCGCGTTTGAGTGAGTAGGAGCTACGGTTGGAGGAAATAGAAGCATGTTGGAGCATGCGACGCGAACAAACCTCTTCTATAATTCCATCATGACGTTTGTGACGTTCATCTTTGTTTATGGTTATTGTACACGCGCTTTCTGTTTGCCACTTGCTTTCGTATAATCGCAGCAAATGTTGCTGACAATCAACTCTTATATACATGTGTGTTAATTAATGTTAATTTACAATTTAAAGAAAAAGAGACAGATAAAGATGTTCTATTTTTGAAGAGTATGATCCATTATTAAAATATTTAGGTTCGTTATATTTTTCATTGCAATCGTCAGCTTAAAGAATTGCATTTCTAAACATTGATGTACAATTATAATACAGAAATGATATAGGATTAATCTAAATTTGTGATATGATATTATTCTTCTGCAATATTGTTCAATGCCAAAGAGATATATGTTTCATTGAATAATCTTGTGTGTATATTTTAATGTGCCTGTGAAATCTTATCTTTATTTATGATAACAGAATGTATTGCTATTGCTTTTTAGTTGTGAAATATTTTTTTATTTATGTTATGTTATTTTATTGTTTCCTTTGTCTTTCAGATTTAAGAAAATTATTAGCTTCTAAAGATGTCTGAAATAATAAGATTCACAAAATTGAAAACGGCTACAGATCCAACATTTTGGGCAAAATTTGCAGAATTGAAAATAGACAAATTGAAACTAGATGAGAAAACCAAGATACATGTATGGGGGAGTTTTGCTCTTCAACCGATGGATGAAGGACGGACCAATCCATTAATACTTGATTGCATGTCATTTAATGAGTAAGTATTACATAAGCATGAGAATATGATTTGTTTTTTTGAAGAAATAGATTAAACTATGTTTTGCAATGTAATTTGCATGTATATTAATAGCTTAATAATAATGTAATAGCATAATTATTAGCACAATATCCAAATATTATAGCCGAATATATCTTCAACATTTAATTGATGAAATAGCAATAAATTGGTACTAAAGTATAAATAACAATATATAATTAATATTGTATATATATCCTATATTGATGTAATAAACAGGATAAGCTCCATTTAGATGAGTTTCAGAAATTTGGAAACAACTTCTCATAATGCCGGAGTAGCATGCTGTGGCTACATGATTAACATAAATACCTATGAAGCATTCAGACAAATAAATCCCGAGAAGTTTATCGACACCATGGGCAAATGCATTATTGATAGTATCAGAGATGGCACAGCCTTGCAAGAGCCTTCACGACTTTCGATATTCTTAATATTTGCATACTCGGATCTTAAGAAGTATAAGTTTCATTATTGGGCCGCACATCCAACTCCTTTCTCATTTCCGGAAACTTATTCGGTCGCACCAATGAAATTTGCATCTGGTGAATTTACATCCAATCAAATAGATAAATTACGTGCAAGCTTTCTTCAGCTGGATGCAAGATCGAGAAACTTCTTCACAGTTTTTGTGTCTGGAAAGGATGATTTGAATGTTGATAGTTTGTCAAAGGGAGTTGAATATATAAAACTAAATGTTAGCAGCAAAGGAGATTCAGAGCAGGTACAGTTTGATAAAGTTATATTTTTATTTTTTATTTCCTTTTATAATAAAAGAAATTTTTATTATTATTGATAACTTAAATTTATCTTTATCAGGCAAAAGAGGAGCTATACTTTGCATTTTATGATCCTTGCGCAAGTGCAGAACCTGGATGGCCCTTGCGAAATCTTTTGTATCTATTATTATGGCATTGTCCTATGTATTGCTTTACACGCAACATCAAAATCTTGTCAGTAAGGAGCGATAAAATGCAAACTGCAATTATATTTACGCTTAGAATCAAAGAAGATAAAGATATAGAAACTATGAGAGAAACTATTTTCAAAGAACACTTAGTAGGATGGGAAACCAACATAAATGGAAAAATGGGTCCTAACATCGCGGATTTATCTAACATTATGGATCCTACCAAGTAAATTTAAGTTCTTCAAGTCAACAATTTTTATGTACAGAAATTTAAAAATGTTTTTTATATTTGTATGTTACATTAGACTATCAGACAGAGCGATCAACTTAAATCTGAAATTGATGAAATGGCGTCTTGTCCCTGATCTAGATTTGGAAAAGATCAGTGGTTTACGATGCCTTCTTTTGGGTGCCGGAACACTTGGATGTTCTGTGGCAAGAGTACTTCTTGGCTGGGGTATCAATAATATGACGCTCGTAGATAATTCTACCGTTTCACACAGCAATACTGTGCGCCAAAGTCTGTATATGCATGAAGATGCGGTACAACGTCGGCACAAAGCACATGCCGCAAAGGATGCTTTACTTAGGATACGTCCTAGTATGGTAAGTATATATGTTTATTAAATTTGTTGCATTGTGAGACAATATTTCGAAGTAATTCAATTTAGTCAATAAAATCACTTATGGTATTGCAGAATGTGGAAGGTGTGGTTTTGCATATTCCTATGCCTGGTCATGTAGTTGGCCAGAGTATGATGGAAATGACGAAGGAGGCTGTGAACAAACTTCAAGAACTCGTAAATAATCACGACGTGGTGTTCTTGCTTCTGGATTCACGTGAAGCCAGATGGTTGCCAACCCTCTTGTGCGCCGCGACGAATAAGATAGCTATCAACGCTGCTTTAGGTTTCGATTCGTATACGGTACAACGACACGGTACACGCGATCTTTCCGATTCTGTTTCGCCTAATTTAACGATACAGAATCCTGCAGGATATGATCTTGGATGTTACTTTTGTAACGATGTAACGCAACCCGGGAATGTGAGTACATATTATTTTAATATCATATTAAATCCCGAAAAAAATTTATATAATCTTTTTTTTTAACCAACTTATAATTACTTCAAATAAGATATATTTTAATTCTGTGATTACTATTTTTGTTCTAGTCACAAACTGATAGAACACTCGATCAGCAATGTACCGTAAGTCGGCCAGGTTTGTCACAAATCGCTGCAGGTCTAGCAGTTGAATTACTTATGGCAGTGACACAACATTTTCAAGGGTAAATTAAATTCAAACACAATATACAGATTTTGTTTATATAATTTAAATAATGTTTAATTTATTTTTACTTATACATATGTAAATGTTTATAGGTTTAACATATATGTATGTAGATGATTGATAGGTTTAACAATTTAATTTTTTATAACTTTTTTTTTAGAATTTCAGCTAGAGCGCTTATGAATAACGATAGGGACGATTGTCGAGAGAATGTCGACAATCCGTTAATAGGATTATTGGGTGGCGTACCTCACACAATACGGGGCTCGCTTTGGGGTCACGAAATGAAGTTGACTGTCACACATAGATCCCTATTTTGTACAGCTTGCTCAACACCTTTGATCAAGGAATATCAACATCGCGGTTTTGCTTTCGTGCTCGACGCTTGTAATACGCCAAATTATCTCGAGAAATTATCAGGACTCGAGGAAATACTGAAAAGACCAGATCTGGATGAGGTATATAATGATATGCATAAATAGTCAAGTGCATCTAAAGTATTACAAAAAAATATTTTTAAAAATTGGAACATTATTTCTGTTTACATATTAGTTTCAAAATCTTTTTTATTTTAATAAATAAAAATTAATATATTTTTGTTGCTTTACGTAATTCATTTGCATTTGTATTTGGTATTATACATTACGTATGTATTTTTCAATTTTCAGTTATGTTATACAATGGATAGTTCGAGCGAAGATGAAGAATCATGAAAAAGAAGCCATGATAAATGATACAACTAAAATGATGAAATGCGTACAAAAGAAAATGTATAATATGAATTTCATACATAAGTTAATTGCACGGTTTTTATATAAACAAACTTATATGTATATATATATATATAAAACACATTTTATGCGGAATGCCATTTTGAAAAACAGCACATTTAAACTAATCAAAGTTATAGTGTATTGAATCAAAACTTTTAGTAAAAATTGTTAATATATGAGAGAGATATATATGTGATGAAAGTCTTTGTGCTTCTTCAAATTTGCATAATTGTCCATGTTGCATATTTTACTTAAAATCGACGCATTATGTATTATCTATAATGTATGATTTTATCATTATTATAAAAATTTGCACTTATCTAATGTTAAATAAATTCTTTTAACGTGAATAATAACATTTTTTGTTTTTGAAACATTATAACTCCTTATCATCTGTATAATTACTTCCAGTTTTTATTTTACAATTACAGAAATATATAAAAAATTTATATTTCACTTAATATAAGACATAATTAAATAAAAAATTACAATTCTTATATTATCATGCTGTAATTGTTAGAAAATAATTAATGTATTTTTTATCATGTTTAAATGTATCTATGTTATTTGTAAAACATTTAGGCCCGATTGCACCAACATTTTACTTTGATTTAGGCTTAAAACTCTCTTTTTCTCTTTAAAACGAGTTTAAAGTCAAAATAACATTGATGCAACCAATCTTAATCATTCATTTTTATATCTCATTATTATTATAAGAATATATTTGTAAGTTATTGTAAATTTAAATGACATATATGGCAAAATTTGAATATCTTATTTGAATAGCTTGAATATCTTATTTGAATATCGTATAAATTTTTCGTATGTTACATCACTTTTAAATATAAAGAACAACTTCCAAATCACGTTCACTTTTAAATATAAATTATTCATACAATATATCATTAATTAATTTTAATCTTATATAAATTTTTTTATTGTAATGATAATATAATTGTAATGTATATATAATTATGTACATTTTATTTAATTTAATAGTATATATTGTATGAATAATTTTAGTTATTTA
>NW_012130143.1:706802-713931 GCF_000143395.1 Atta cephalotes
TATAAATTTTTTATTGTAATGATAATATAATTGTAATGTATATATAATTATGTACATTTTTATTTAATTAATGATATATTGTATGAATAATTTATATTTAAAAGTGAATGTGATTTGGAAGTTGTCCTTTATATTTAAAAGTAATGTAATATACAAAAAATTCATAAAATATTCAAATTTTGCCATATATATAAAATTAAAATTTTAAATTTACAATAACTTACAAATATATTCTTATATAACAACAATGAGATATAAAAATATGATATGAAAATGAATGATTTTAGAAAATTGTTTCAAATGCAATGGAACCCAGCAGCAAGAAATTGATAAAGTCACGTAAACTTAAATAAACTCGAATTCTCAAAAATTCCGCGAAATTGAACGGTTTTATTGATCATGTTCGCCTTTTGCAGGCGTTAACTAGAGTCCCTCTAGTAAGAGTCAAGGCATGAGGGACATCGATTCCTGATTGGTCAGATTTCGAATCCCTTTAAATGCCATTTGCAGATACTTTCGATAAGTAATGAATATGTGAATTGGTATGAGCAACTGTTTCATGGTATAGAAAACGCGAATGCGAAATCGGACTGTCAACCATGGTGGAATTGTGCTGTTTCCGGCCAGTACCCGGCAATGGCGTCTTTGTGCTTTTATGCTTAACTTTTACTAAAGGAACTCTAGCGTTAACAAGCGAGTATTCACATCTGGACGGGCCTTAATACGTCAATACGAATATTTATTGTATGCGAGACGGAACGTTCGTGTAATTTTGCGACAATCGCGACTAGATGTAAAGGTCTGAAATCTTCGGACTTAAAGAAGAAAAAGAACACATGAGTTGACGCAAATTGACGTGAGTGAACGCCCTGCCATCGCTGGAGAATCCTTTGGACGTCAAGAAAGTGCACAGTTCTTTTTTTAGGGTTCTTGAACTTTGAACTGCGCTATCAGATCATTCAAGATATTTCTAAGCACAGTGCCGCTGTCGCAAAATCTTCGGAGAAAGACGTGAGATCCGAGAACGATGGCACCGGGACGGAGTAACATTATCAACAGTAATCAGCTTAGAAATTCTAGCTTTTCGTCCAGGTAAAACATCGGTGTCTGGTATCGACGCGTATCCTCGAAATAATCTTGCAAACAATCCTCAGAATCATGATGATGTCACAAGATATTCAGCTGATCATTTTGTGACCGAATTCTGCACCAGTTATCCTTACATTCCAATAACATTCTGTTTTGATGTTTTCTCTTATTTTTGTTTATTCGAGCAATAGAAAATAAAAAAGAATGGAAAGTTGTGTGTATATCTGGAATAAATATTTGATCATTTTTAGTAGATTTTTAATCTTTAATTGTAAAATTATTAGGCTTGTTTTTTTAAACAGTTAAACTTTTTGCAGTTCAGCTTTCCTCTTTTTCTTTTCACATTAGAGAGAAAAGATATACAAGAATTTAAGTTCTATTAAAAAGAACAGGCTTTTTGACACTTTGGTGTGTAGCTCTCTCTTTCTCTTGATAATCATTTATTAATAATAATTCTTTTATACTTTTTATATTTGAAATATATACTTAGATTACAATTTTCTACTTCACATAAAAAATGATTAGATTGATGTCTGTCTTAATGACATTTGAAACAAACAATGCAAATTTTGATTCTATCTAGCATGCCGGGACAATCATCCTTTCAAACTGGAGCTGGAGCCATTCCACCTCCATTGCCACCTCGCCAGCCAGCTCAAAGTTATTTAGGATATAACGATTATAGACCATATGGCTCGAATTATGGCTATGGCAATTATGGCAATTATGGATATGGAGGTTACAGAGGTTACGGTGGATATGGATCTTTTGGTAGTTACATTCCCTATTCTGGTAACAGCTATGGACAAATTGGAGGACACAGTGGTGATGTGGAGAACAGGTATACTAGAAAAGATCATCTGTAAATATCTAATTGAGAGTTAACTACTGAGATATAAAATAATGAAAGAACAAAAATGTAGAACTTTCTTAATTATATTGCGTTTAAAAAATATAGTAATTATCAAATTATTAAATTATTATCAATGATAAATATTAAATATTATTAATAGACTCACACTCTTAAAAATAAAAATAAACAATAAATTCAAGGCTAATGAAAGTCAAGGCCGATGAAGTATCAGCGATTAAATTGAAATCCCAAAGATTAATTTATATAATGTAATTATTATATAGTAATTACAGTTTTATTCTTATTTGAAAAAGTATCTTTAAGCTTTTTGAACTAATGTTCATTTCTACCAATGTAAATTAACTTTAATCTCTTTTTAATTTTATCAATTTTAATTAACTTTTTATCTTTTTCTTATTTTAAAAGGTCGATATTCATATTCCATTCTTATATCAAAATCATTTTAAGCAATGTTTTAAAATGCTAATATTAGCATTTAAAACATAAACGCCATTCTTATGATTGTCTTGAAATTGTACTTAGAACGATCTTAAATGTAAGATCTGTCTCTAAATATCAGCTTGAAAATGAAAAAAAGATAAAGAGTAAATTAAACTGAGATTAAAATTAAATTGATGGATAGAAACAATTGATAGAGTGTTAAAGAATTTGCTTTTCATGTTGCAGGTTTCAACAATACGCAGAAGAGAGCACAAGATCAACTTTTCGTGTAGTGGAGACCGTATTACATACATTTTCGTCCATCACAATGTTACTGGAATCAACATATTTCGCATTGACAAATTCCTTCCGTGCGATTTTAAGCGTAGCAGATAATATTGGTAGATTGCGGTCAACAATTGGCCAGTTATTAAGCACATTTGCTTTAATCCGTGTGATGAAATGGATCTACAAAAAGATTTTATTTACGCTTGGTAGGTTCGGTTTTTTATATAATCAAAACTTTTATCTCTACTTAGATAATTTATTATCATTTAATAATTATTCTATTTCTAGGTCTTCAAACGCAAAATGCTGTCGTCGAAGACTTGTGGCAGCAATCAGTGTCACAATTAACAAACGGAGAACAAACACCGATAACAGCGACGAACGAAAGGATTTCTCCTTGGATGAATATTTTACTCCTCGGCGTGTTTGTCGCTATTCCATATCTAATTCACAAGATAACAAGTAACATAAGACAAAATCAAATAAAAGGTAATTGTTTTTGCATTTTTAAAGACATTTTAAATCTAAATAAACACGTGATGTTTACAAATAATCTACGTCTTCCGTCGTTAAATTTTTATGCTTAGAAAAACGTCGAATAATTTTTATAAACATTTTACAAAAAATATATAAATGCAATTTCATATAAACTAATTTTTTTTATTATAATTCCTTTTTTCTTTATCTTTAAGATATATTTTGATACCTTATATATTAGTTAAATTTACAGTTAACGATCCGAAAGAATGGGTGAAATGCGAGGATCCAATATGTGTGGCAACAGCAATGTATGATTTCATGGCAGTTTCTAATGAAGAATTGAGCCTGAGAACTGGTCAAAAAATATGGTTGGCGCCGCGCTCCCTGCAATCTAAAAGTATACCAGGTTGGTGGATAGCCACCGATAATAGAAATGTCGGTTTGGTACCTGCTAATTATGTAACTATAGTCGGACAATTGAAGAGAAAACCAGAATCAGAAAGCAATGGAAATGTCATTACATCTACGGTAATTCCAACTTCCATGCAAAATGCGATCGCTTCTGACGAACAGATGAATACGGTAGAATCTAACATTGGCCAACAAAATACTGATTTCTCTGAGAATAATATTAAAGACGATCTATTTTAGTCGAAATTAATTGAAAGATTTCGATCTAAATCATTCAAATAGTCGCAAAGTGATATTAGGCCTTCTTTTTGCCTGAACTTTTGCACCAGTTCATCTTTCTTCCTCTATTTCTTCTTCTGGAGAGAAAAAGAAGAAAGATAAACTCGTGCAAAAATTCAGTCAAAAAGAACAGACCTATATATCTATCTTAAATATATGGCCTATTATATCTTTATAGGACATGACTGACTAATATTACAAAACAAAAATATTTACTAGATATCAAACAAAATGCAGTGAATCTTTTTCAATATGTGATTAAATTACGATAATCGACACTTATTGACACTTAATGATTTATTTCAATTGAGGAAAAGTCACAAATTACCATAAAATATGATTTTGTTATTTTAATTTTACACAGCAATATATTATCTTTTTATATATTAAGTTATCCGAATAAAGAGGAGTTTGTAACATTCGCATCTGTACATATTAAAAATATATTTGTATATATTAAATAAATTTGAGGTTTTAATTCGATATTTAATTAAAAAAGAGACGAAAGTGCGAATTGTTTCACATACGTGCGTCAATATTTTTTTAAAATGAATTTCCGCAAATACGATATTTCGATTTCACATTTGCATTTAGTTGCAATAACATTCATGCTCGCATTTAAAAACTTTATGTCAAATTTTTTTAAATAGTGATAACGAGCATATGTCACGGATTTTCATAGTAAAAAATCATATATTTAAAGTCTTCAGTTAATGATATAAAATTCTACATGAACGTTTCAGCCAAAATTTTGTCATCTTTAGTATGTCATTAATAAGTTAAAAATTGTTTTTCTATTTAAATATAAAAAAATCAATTAACATAATCGCAAATTTATGAAATTATTATGTTAATAATATATATTTAAACATCTCAAAGACACACGTTAGTAAAAGTTGATCCGAAATTTTATAATTTTTCGTTCACAATTAATTAATTGATTAATTTATTGTAACTGCTTGCTCATAAAACAAGAGGAATTGATAAATTACATGTCACAAGCTCTCTTTAAATATTTATAATATAGTATCACGATCTTATATGTAAAAGGAAGCACAGGGCAATAAAATTGCGTTTGTATTCGGAAATCAGGTAGATGACATAAAAATTAGCTGCAATATTATGTCAATAGATTATTTCAAAATATGAGATTGTTCGAAAGTGCAAAATCTCTATGACATATTCGACATCGAAAATCAAGAGTTAGAGTTTATATATAAATCCAAAATATATAATCCTATATCTAAACGTATATGTAATTTTTAATCTACATAGACTTCAATATGTGATAAAAAATTAAACTGTTTTAATTAATAAAGCAGTCTGCCTTTTTGTTGCGAAATTAAAAAATCCAATGGAAATACGCCGAAGTATAGACACGATTGTTCGGAAAAAACTAGGATATTATTTTTAATATGTGTAATTAAAGTTTTACATTTTGTAATATTTTGATTGTATAATTTTTGTAAACTTTTTATACTAGCCTCATGTAATATTTTATAATGGAGGTAATTTAACAAATTATGTGTATGTGTGTGTGTGTATATATATATATATATATATATATATATAGACACATTTTTTTCGCAAGTGAAAATTTAAGATATTGAATTTGTAAGATTTAATAATCCTAATTCTTCAACGTTGAAAATGTTTCTATTTATGGCGTTTTAAATAAAATTTATAAAATTCGATTATATGGGCTAGTTGAAAGATATAAGTTGTAAAAAATGTTTATATTTTATGTTTATGAAGAGTCTAATGAGAATGGATTCTTATCGTAGTTCATTGGGAAAGAAATATTACATAAAGGAATTTAATGAAATAAAATGTTTTACCATTAAACTGCCTATAAATGTGAGTTTGAGAACTAAAAATTATATCAAACAAAATCTAATTAGAAACAATCCCATAAAATTTAGATAGATATGCATCGATTTAAACGTCTATATATAATACTAAATATGAGACAAAATAAAGAATATAATTACTATTAAATGCTCATTGTTAAAGAAATTACGATTGCCCGAAAGTTTTTAAACTAATACGCGCATATATGCACATTTATAGAGAAGTTTTCTTGTGAAATATTTAGTTTCCAAATTCCAAGAAATTAAACTTGGAATATATAAGGCATATGAAGAATAATATGTAGATACTGTAATATTTTATGAACAGCACCTATACATTATCATATTCTACAAGATGATTTTTGCCAAAATTTTCATAAAATATAATTATACGCCTTTTTAGTAATCTCAAGAGATTAGAAAGATTTAAAGGCCAAATTTTTTAAATAAATAACCTAGATTAAAAATGTGATTATTCGATTCTTCAACAAAGAGTGATACAATACAATACAAAAATTGTACTATTTTGACATATTCATAATCACATTGTAATTTTGAAGAAATTTGTTTATATTGTTCTCCAATTACACAATTATTTTAAATTAATAAAACATTAATCTCCACTTACAAATTATAATTTAAGAATAAATTTTTATACACACTGATTTTGTTTAAACTTTAGCGTGTGTAATAAATTTGCTAATTCACAAATTTTATAACTATTTGACGGTTTAAATTGTTCTGAAAGTTAATTAATATAATTTTTTAATACAATTCCAAATAGATAATTGCTAAATATTAGATAAAAATCTAAAAATAAATGAAAAATATGTAACACTTAACATTAACATATTAAATTATCTAAAGATTTTGAGTAAAACAAAAATTAAGTTTTATCACTTACAGAGCAATTTAAACTTTCTCAGTGAAACATCGATAATCGATCTTTTAAATGCTGAAATGTCCTCCATTCTTTCTGCTAAATGAATTTGTCAATCCTGATAACAGTAATAAGACACATTTATTGTTCCAAATCACATATATGAACGGTGGTTTTGCAATCCTTTAAAATCCTTCAACTCAAACATACATACGATATCGTACTGTTTTTAGATCATCACAAATAGAAAATGGAAGTCTACAATCTCCTTCCACATGAAAAAGTTCGTAATTGAGGATTTCAAAATATATATATGTATATTAATATATATTATGTATATATCAGTAGAGTACACAATTTTCACATTCATTATCCGTGATGTTAGTGGCTCTAGATCCACTAATCGATATGGTGCTTTCGCCAATATGCATACATATATATATATATATATATATATATATATATATATATATATATATATATATACTATATATAATATAATACTACTACTACTACCTACCTACTAACTAATTACTATTACTATTATTAGTAAGTAAA